>NW_020837947.1:59022125-59244625 GCF_003676395.1 Aethalodelphis obliquidens | reverse complement strand
ACTATAGATGATATTTATGGCATCAATATTGGATGAGGTCACTAATTGAGTACAGAGATAATAGAAAAGGACCAAGGACTGAGCTCTGTGGCACCCCAACAGTAAGAGTTTGGGAGAAAGAGCAGACTGAATACAGAATATTGAGAGGAAAGAACCACTGAAGTAGGAGAAAACCAACGTGGCTCAGTGTCTCAGACGTCAGTCATCTGATTTCCATTTTAAAAGGATCACTCTGGCCAATGTATTGAGAATAGATATTAGTGGGCCATGGTGGAAGCAGGGAGAATAGTTAAGTGAATACTCCAATAATCTAAATAGGAAATATTGATATTTTGGTTCAGAATAGTAGCAGTAGGAATAGTGATAAAGGTTAGGTCTGACATTTATTTTGAGGACAGAACTGACAAGATTTACAGAAGGATTGATTATGGGATATGAGAGATGGAAGTGGCAAGGCTTTTGGTTTGAGCAACTAAAAATATAGAGTTATTTACTGAGATGAGGGAACTATGAAGTTAGAGCAAGTTTTGTTGAAAAAACGATGATTTAGGTTTATTATATGTTATAGTGTGATTTATATTAGGCATCCATGTAAAGATATGGATTTAACAGTTGGGTATAAAAATGTGAAGTCCAGTTAGGAGGCTGGGTCTGGAGACAGAAGTTTAAGAATTGTCATCCCAGAGATGGTATTTAAAGCTATTAGTCTGCATGAGATTACTAAGGAAGTAAGAGTAGATGGATAAAAGAAAGTATTTATGGTCTGAGCACTGGGGCTTCCAATGTTAAAAGGTCAGGGAGATGAGGAGAAACTAGTAAAGGTGACTCAGAAGGGGAAGCTGGTGACTTAAGAGGAGATCCAGGAAATTATGGTTTACTGGAAGCCAAATTGAGCTCATCTTCTCAAGCGTGACAAATACTGTGATAGGTGAAATAAGTTGAGCACTGGAGTTGAACACTGAGTTTAGCAATATGAAGGTTATTGTTGACCATGTTCAGAGCAGTTTTGGTGGAATCATGGGGACAAAACTCAGGAATGGATTCCAGTGAGAATGTGAAAATAATTAGAAACAATGAAAATAATGCAAATAGACAGCACCTTCTAGGAGTGTTGCTGCAAAGGGATTATAGAAAAGATCTGGTAGCTGGAAATAGAAAGTGGTGTCAATTGGTGTTTTTGTTTTGTTTTCTTTTCAGTTTTATTGAGATATAATAGACATACAGCATTATATAAGTTTAAGGTATACAGCATAATGACTTGACTTTGATATATCATGAAATGATTACCACAGTTCAGTTCACATCCATCATCTCATATAGATACAAAAGAAAAAAAGAAAAAAGGAAAAAAATGTCCTTGTGACGAGAACTGTTAGGGTCTACTCTCTTAACCGTATAGCAGTGTTAACTATAATCATCATGTTGTATATTATATCCCCTCCGCTTATTTATCTTATAAACTGGAAATTTGTATCTTTTGACCACCTTCATCCAATTCCCTTTCTCCTTTCCCCCTCTGGTAACCACAAATCTGATCTCTTTTTCTATGAGTTTTTTAAATTTTAATTGATTTGATATATAAGTGAGATCATACAGTATTTGTCTTTCTCTGTCTTATTTCACTTAGCATAATGACCTCAAGGTCCATTCATGTTGTCACAAATGTCAGGGTTTCCTTCTTTTTTATGGCTGAATAATATTGCATTGTACAGATATATACACCACAACTTTTTTATCCATTCATCTGTTGATGGACACTTAAGTTGTTTCTATGTCTTGGCTATTGTAAATAACGCTGCACATGGGGTGCAGATATCTCTTAACATAGTGTTTTCATTTCTGTCAGATATATTCCCAGAAGTGGAATAGTGGGATCATATGATAGTTCTTGATTTTCTGAGGAAACTCCATACTGTTTTCCATAGTGGTTGTAACAATTCAAATTGCACCCACAGTGCACAAGGATTCCCTTTTCTTTACGTCTTTGCCAGCATTTGTTATCTCTTATCTTTTTGATGACGGCCATTCTAACAGGTGTGAGGTGAAATCTCATTGTAGTTTGATTTACATTTCCCTTATGATTAATTATCTTGAGTACTTTTTCATGTACCTGTTGGCAATTCATATATCTTCTTTGGGAAAATGTCTGTTCAGGTCCTTTGCCCATATTTAATTGGATTATTTGTTTTTTGGCTATTCAGTTGTGTGAGTTTTTATATATTTTGGATATTAACCCATTATCAGATATGTGGTTTGCAAGTATTTTCTCTCATTCCTTAGGTTTTCTTTTCATTTTTTTGATCATTTCTTTTGCTGTGCAAGCTTTTTAGTTTGACGTAGTCCCATTTGCTTATTTTTTATTTTGTTTCTTGTGCTTTAGAGGTGTGATATCCAAATAATCATTGCCAAAACTCATGTCAGGGAGCTTTTTTTCCTGTGTTTTCTTCTAGGAGTTTTATGGTTTCCAGTCTTACATTTAAGTTTTTAAACCATTTAGAGTTAAGTTTTGGGAGTGGTATAAAATAGGGATCTACTTTTATTCTTTTACATGTGAATATCCAATTTTCCCAGCACCATTTATCAAAGAGACTGTCTTTTCCTCATTGAGTATTCTTGGCTTCCCATCAAACATTAGTTGACCATATGTTTTGTTTGTTTTTAAAGAAAGAGGAAATAACAGCATATTTCTGTGCTGTTGGGATAAACCAGAAGAGAAAAAACTGATAGTGCAGGATAAAGAGGAGAATTTCTAGAATAATAGCTTTGAGAAGGTAAGAGGGATAGGATCTATAGGTGAAGGTGTTAGAATTAAATAACATCAAAAACACAGCCATAATAAAAGGAGGGAAGGCAGAGTATCTGTACCTAGATGCAAATGAGTGAGTTGATTTGGTAGTGGAAGTCTATGGAAGGTTTCTGCTAATTGTTTATATTATTTCAGAGAAATAGGCCATCTTCTGAGAGTAAGGATAGCAGATGTATTGGGGGGTAGACAATATGACTGAGACAAAAATTCTATGTAAAAACTTGTCTCTTTAGGTAAGATAGATCAATTGAGCTAATAATATTTAGGCTGGAACTAAGGAGAAAATAAGCCACTCTCCCTCCCCATTGCAATATTCATAACACACTGCTCTAGTCTTCCTGAGATGGACCACCATAAGCAATGTGGGTCAAGAACTGGGGTAAACTGAAGACACCTTGTTCAGATCACAGCTGCTATAGTGGATCTTACAGATATCCTTCTTGGATAATGCCCTCTGTCCTTACTCTCTTCTAGCTTTTGGTGGACAGGAAGATAAGGGTCCTGTGAAGCTGGATCATGATCCAAGAGTTGCTGTTTATACTGCATTAATTATAAACCATATCCGGCTCAAGGGTATAAATGCACATTATAGGAACATTCTGCTGTAGGGTCAAGTGTAAGACATTTGGGAGTGATCAGTTGGGTGCTATTTCCATATTTTGAGTTTTTTGGTTTACAGTATGCAAATAAACAGACTTCTTTTACTTTTATAGTGCTTGGTGAACAGTGTGGTTAATTGAGTCAAACCACATGAGTCCATCTTAGGAGAATTGGTATAGGCCATGTGTAAATTAAGTAAGCTAGGCTAAAAGCTACTCTGCAGTAGGTAAAATATTTGTGATTAGTCTAGAGGAATCAAAAAAGTAAGTTTAGTAAGAATTGTGGTTCATAGAGAGATGGGAATCATGATACCCTTAAACCTAGAATGACTAAAGCAATTGAGCCCAGCAACTGCTAGTGTATCTTGTCTCTGAAAGATCAGGGCACCTGTTCCCTTAATTGTGGATGTGAGAGGATCTTAAAGATTAGATAACGAATGAAACACTGTGGATGCACCCCTAGCCACCCTAGCAAATATCCTTGTAACACACACATCTCATTGGGATTTTAGAATTAATGGATTAATTAAATCTCATAACACCAGGGGCCAATTTAATAGCATGAATGTAAATCTAGGGTATAGAAAACTAGAAAGAATTGGTACACCTCTGGGCTTTGTTTTTCACAGTTGAATTATTGATTTGGTTGAGGCATTCCCAAGTCTCAGTTATGAAACAATGATTTACACATAATAGGTGTTCAATAAACATGAATGATTGATTGTTTGATGAGTTAAATCATGCACAGTTGCATTTATAAACAAATGACACAGATTTCTTGCTTATTAGCTTTGTGTAGAAAAGCTTTCTTCTCTTTCTTTTTTTTTGTTTTTTGAGAAATAATTCCAAATACGTCTACAGAATAGGGAGTGGCATTCTTAGATTTCATGGGAAAAACATCTATATACAATATGTGTTTAGATGATATTACTATTTTAGGTATATATTTAGCTGTGATATTTGTGATTTCACATTTGTATGAGAAGAAAAGTGCCACATAATCTTGAAAAATTAAAATAAATCATTTGATCTTTTTGGCTCTGATATTTTAGAGGGAAACCATATTCTGTCACACTACTATCACATGTAAAAAAATCACAGACAATCAGAATCTTCAGAGAAATCTTTTATTTCTCTGTTTTCAGCTTTGTTCTCAGTATCTGAGACATTTCTATTTCTTTATGAGGAAAATACCCAGGGATGGGTCTGCATGCTTTCTCCAGTAAGCAGCTAAAATAATGGTGGAGATAATGAGTTTTAAGAAAATGTGAAATGTCGTAAATGAACACCAGACTATCAGAATTTCTGTGAAGGTTTATAGTGATGAATTAGAGGAAGATGGAAATGCAGAAAATATCATGTATATGTATTTCTAACAGGAATGGATTTTCTAAAAATAAAATGTTTATTATTTTGAGTTTTCTGTCAGTTTTAATTTTAATTATTTTAAGAGTCTTAATTAGTTTGCAACCAATTTATGTGTACTTAAAACAATTTGTATTGCTTTTTAAGCAGGAGATACTAGAAATTTTAGAGATTGTGAATTTTGAATAAAATAGTAATCCTATCTCTAATACAGCTTTGTATTTAGTAATTGTATAAAATATTCCACCTATTTTAGAAATATAGACTCTAAATTTAACTACTAATAAAAACTTGGAGAAATTCTGGACTTAGGACTTCCTGTTCTATCACAAAGTATGAATTCTAACACATTATCCTTAAGAAATTATATTATTTTCTCAAATCTTTGCCTTTTATGATAAATTCAGAAATTCAAATGGTATACATTGTTACAAAATTTCTAAAAATTCAGTTAATTTACTCTAATAATTTTTTTTAAAAACTTCAAATTTACTTTCATGAATCAAACTATTTATGAATGTTTAATTTTAAGCCAATTTTTAAATAATAAAATATTATTAAGAAAGGTAAGGTTTACACTGTGTGCCTAGGACAATAGACTCAGCTCTTATTTGGAACAAGATTTGTTAAAATAAAACAAAACAAATTCACAAACACATCCAGACCTATCCATGGGACATGAAAAAATGGGAGATTGGTTGTGATCTTCAGAGGCATACCAGCAGTTTTATATAATATTTGCTCTGACGAAATAAATAATTAAACTGGGTTTTGCCCTCAGATCTGCTAAACAAAATCCAGATAATTATAGATTCTTTTAAGTTTTCTATTCCTCATGTAAACGTTCATGCTCTTAAATTGGTCCCCAGCATGCCAATGATTGCTCACAGACATTTCAAATATCATACAAAGGAATAAAATAATGCATGGAAAAGTCAGATGATGTCATCATTATGCCACCAATTAGACAATCATAATTTGTCATTTGATGAAAGTGTGGAGTAGCAGTTATTAGATCCCTTCACGGTTGTGTTGGATACCCCATCTCTGTTTTCAGCCATTTGCCTTGACACCTCAGTAGAATTCCTAGTTTCTGGTAGAGCAGAAAGTCCCAGGTCCAAAGTTTCTCCAACTCAGACTATGCTGCCAATGACAGTGCAGTCCAGTGAACTCATAAAATCCACATTCTTCTGTGGTTCTATATGTTGTTTAGAATCATGTCTTTTCAATTCCCCTTTGGATTAAATTCAAAGGTTCCAAGAGTGGTACTCCAAAATTGTCAAAATTTGATTAAATATGTATTGGTACAGTCATCAACTTTTTATATATTGATAGTCAAATTTAGTCAGGTTTTCTTTTTTTTTTTTTTTTTTGTCTTTGACTATTACAGTCTCCACACTGATTTCCTGTTTCAGCTTTATCTCTCTCCTACCTAACTGCAGGTATTCTCTCTTTTTTAGATTTCTTTAAAGGTTTTTCATTGTTTATAGAGTAGAGGCTAAGTTCATTTGCTTGGTATTCAAAGCTCTTCATGATTTGGCCTGTACCACTGGTTTTATTTCTTATCCCTCTCTGTCTTGTAAATTATTCTTTAGCATTCTAAACCTGCTTGTCCATTTCCCTATTCACATGATGCTTTGTCTCTGTCACTTTGTCGAGGTATCTTTTAGCAGGAAAGTCTCCCTTTCTCTTTACCTAATTACTCCTACTCACCTTTTAAAACTCTGTCTTGACTCATTCCAGAGATTCTTTCTGGATAATTATTTCACCTCTAAACTGTATGCCTGTCCTTGATGCTTTTACAATATGTGTTGGAGTTCAAGTCCTGCCGGTAACTCCATCTTCTGTCTAGGCTTCTTTTCAAAGAAGATCTGTTAAAGAACAGTAGTCTAATGAGGAACAAAGGAACAATTTATTAATTACTGTGCATGTGCCTGATAATCCCCACTACCGGAAAAATTGGATTGGTGAACATAATTTAGGTCAAGAGGTTTAAGCCAGTTTCCTTCATTCTAATTCTCTGTGTAACCTCTTCCACCTCTATTGAATGGTGGCCCATCAGGACCACCTTTTTCTCTTTCAGTTTCAGCTACTTATCCATACAGCTGTTAGGGATAAATGGACTTTAAGATTTAAAGAAAAGGGACTTAGGATCAAAAGACCTGGCTTAGACATCTTGACCCAAGTCTCATTCTCCATAGCTGAGCCTCACCAGCTGACTTGGAATGCCAGTCCTCATCCAGGCCGTTCATTTAACAAAAGTGTTTGAGCACCGTCTATACCTCAGTATCTTCTGTTCTAGCCCCTGGAGATGTAATAGTGGAAAACATAGAGAAGAGAAGTCTTCCTCCCAACTCACTTTTGTCTGAGGGTATAGAAGGGATTTGTGACTCATGAGATGTTTCATAATCTTCATTTATCATTGGTATCTCATGCAACTTATGAATCTCTTTAGATGCTGTCTTCTGTTTTCATTTTCCTTAGAGACACCATACAGTTGTCTCTCTGTTGCCTGTCAGTGTGGTTTTGTAAATACACAAGTGCCAAGTATGCTTGGCAAAATAGTACATGGTATTTGTTCTTATTTTGTATAGGTAATGCATATTTAACATAAAAAGCAGATAATACAGTTGAGATAAAGAAAAAAAAATAAATAGAAAAAAATTCCACGGTCCAGATAAATAACGACTATTAACATTTTATGACAAGGCCCCAAAATGTGAATAATCTGCTCAAGATGATAAAATTTGCATTAGAGTTACAATTGAAGTCAATTATTTCCTATATAACAT
This sequence comes from Aethalodelphis obliquidens, assembly GCF_003676395.1. Lineage (NCBI taxonomy): Eukaryota > Metazoa > Chordata > Mammalia > Artiodactyla > Delphinidae > Aethalodelphis > Aethalodelphis obliquidens. The sequence continues at coordinate 59,237,063 of NW_020837947.1, read as the reverse complement.
GAAACTTCAGGTTTTCAATGATTATTATAATGATAATGATGATGATATCAAAATAGCAACTATTTTTTTATACATCTACTACATATCAGGCAGTGTAGTAGGCTGTTTATGTATCAAAACTCCACAATGGACTTTTAAAGTAGACATTATTATCCTTATTTTATAGATGTATAAATAGACTCAGAGGAATTAATACATTCCTTGAACATTTAGCTTTATTTACAAATATAACTTTTGAGAAGACATAGTTTGTATTTTATATACAAGTACACATAATTTATCTAAATTCAGAATGGCTTCCAAAGGTCACAGGATCCTCAGCAAAAAATTTAGAGATAATTTCAAAATAATAACCCAAGAGGAGTTTAAAAGAATTACATAATCTTGTTTGATGAACAATTCCTCATGTCAGAATATCCCAGATTGGGAGACATAACAGCTATAGTGACTTGGCATTCGAATTGGGTGGGATAGATAGATTGTTGTTCTGTTGTGGTTAGGCCTTTTATAGTTTAAAAGTAATAATGTTTTTATTTAGAGAATGAATTGGATTTGGGGGCATGTATGTTACATGCTGCAATTTAAAATTTTTGGAGTTTCTTCGTATTTTTAAGAGTTTTTCAGTTTGAAAGAACAAGGCTTTCCTACAAATACCAGGCAAATTGCTCAGCAAGTTGTGCTGTCGATCACCTCTGGATAGAAATGCTCACAGAGTGCTGAAGTGTCCTTGTAATTTTACAACCTCTTTGAGTCATGTTTTTAGAACCCCAATCATTTTCAAACTGAAGCACTCTCAAAATTTTACAATTTTATGAGCAATGTAAAATTATTTCAGTATTTTATAACTTTATATTTTCATATAATTCTTAAAGAAAACACATGCCCAATCTGTTTCCTAGCATGATGATATGTGATTGAAACATTGTACAAATCACATCAAATTAGTTTTGAAAAACAAAGAAAGGGATTATAATTTTAATAGACCTTCCAGAATTTAAAAAGCATTGGTTGAAAGGCTATCTTGATTTTTGTGAGTTAAAACAGACAAAACAAGAAATTAACTGATGACTTTACAAATAATCTTTATGAAGTAGGGTAACTGTGCCAGGTATAACAGTGTAACAAAAGAAAGACATAAATCTTTTAGTGTTGGTCTGAAGAGACTGAAAGGGAGAAAAGCTAACATAACTACAATTTCCACAGCTTCCCTCTTCGCTACAAAATTATTCAGAAAAACAATGTGGGCTCATTTATATCCAGTGACCTTACTGTATGTCCTGGAGATATCACAGTTATCTTGTGCTATTAAGCTTTCTTTAGAAAATGTAAGATTAATATTAGTTTAATTGAAAGATTGAACAGAAACACTGACATCCATTCAACCAAATCATTAAATTCAACACTCCATATGGACACAAAGAACATCTAATTTATCCAATTAAAATAATTTCTGTGCCCTTCAAAGGTGCATTGCCATAACAAGCAATGAACCACTTTTTAATAATGCTACACTCTGTCCTCTTATGATGACTTTAACAGAAAAGAAGTATTTTATTTGATGAACTAGGTAAGTTGGATCCTAAGCCAACTAAAAAGAAAATAATAGCACCTCCTTTAATAATGCTCCTGCTAGAAAATTTTGGCAAATAAATGTATTTACTTTGTTGTCGGTTCCACATGAATTATTTTATTGGCAGGTTTATTTACTAATTATCCAGAGCAATGGTTTTGAGAAGCTCAAGCAAGCCTACTGAATAATAGATAATGCAGTCTTCCCAATAAGTCCATCAGGGATATTCAAGTTATTCCTGACATAATAAAAACTGTTCTGGAACAGAAGCAACTTAGGAAAAATATCTGAAAGTTGAATTCAAGTGCATATTAATGTAAAACAATTTTGCTATTTTTCTAAATAAACTGTGGGGGAGAAGTCCTCAACATCACAACAAAGATGGTATGGACTTCCAGGGAACTCTAATATAAAGTACCAAAGCAGAGAGAAGGTGGAAAGACTATCAAGTTCATTTCTCTTTTTTGGAAATAAATGGGAGATAGTGTAGTTAGAAAATATTTAAGCCTAAGAAAATTAAACATATTTTTGTGAGCAAATACGTAATCTAAATACATGTATGTTTCCTTATGTAGATGAGTTAAATCCCAGAACACTGATAGGATTTCCAGGCAATATTATCATAGAAAACTGAAGCTATGGAAGATTGGTGTTCCAATTTTTTGTATATTTTTCAAACTTAGAAAGAAAGGCAACTCTAGAAACTGTAGACCTACATTTTTGACCTACAGTTTTTACCTTAAGGCATTCTATATTATCTAAAATAATTCATGGATAGACAGAAAATAAAGTGATAACCACTATGAACTAGCTTGGGTCAAGTTCTACTAAAATATTATGGTTATTACTATTTTTGCTATGTTCACTAGACAGGCCAGTCAAAGAAACATGGTAGAATTGGTGTAACGTAATCAATGTCCAACAAGGCATTTAAGAGTGTCTGATGCTAAACTATTGAACAGTCTGGGGACATGTATCTTATGTGATAGCATAGGCAGGCAAGTTAGTAACTTATTGATTGAGTGGTTATATCCTAAATATGCTTCTTAATGGATTGATGTCTGTAAAAAGGATGATTTTTTATGGTGTGCTATGGGCTCTGTCTTTGGTCATCCCTTGGTCAATATCTTCATTAATGATTTGGAGGAAGACAATGAGTTGCATGCTAATCACTTTCAGAGGTAATGTGAAGGCAGAACAGAAAGAAGCTCCACAAAAAATTTAGCATTGCTTAGCATAGTAAAAGCTACAATGTGTTTGTTAAGTAAATATGTTATTTCTCCAAAGAGATCCTAGTTGAGCAATGGGTTGAATCTGTAATAAAAATATTTAATTAGGAGTAAAATAACAACATAAAAATGAAGAGTCATAGCGAAAGAGCATAATAAACGTACAAAGGATTTAGTCAATAACAAGGTAACAAGCTTCTCATGAGTTACCAGTGAGACTTGACTCCCCATGAACCAGCCTGTCCTTACCACAGAAACTAATCAGAATTCTCGTAATATCAATGTCTAATAAAGTACAATTTACAGATTGAGGAAGTGATGGCTCCACCCTATTTCATGCAGGTCAGGTCATAACTGGAATCCTATTCATTTCTAGGTACCAGTCTTCATACTGGGCATGGACACTCTAGAGCAAATCTAGGGTGGAATGCAGTGTGGAAACAATCATGTAGTTAAGATGTTTGTGCCAAATATTTCTCTGATATTATAAATTCATACATGATATTAATTTACAAAATGTAGGATCTTAACTTCTGTCCACTAAAATTTCATGTTCAATCTACCGTTTCATAGAAACTACTTTCCACATGGTCATAGTGGCTTATGTTGCAATGAATCCAATGCTTAGAAAATTCTCACTTTTGACTTCTCAGTTGCATTTGACACTGTTGAACACTGTCTACTTTTTGAAATTCTCTTTCCTTGGCTTCTAGGACACCACAATCTCCTAACTTTCTTTCCATTTTTGACCATGGCTTCTCATATTTCTTTAAGGGCTGCCCCCCCCTTAAATATTGGCATTCCTTACTCCTTTGTCCTGTTTCCTCTCCTCACATCACTGTGCCCTCTCTTCTTGGAATCATCTTTTATTGTCATCCATGTGCTGAGGGCTCCCTACTCTATGTATCAGTCCCAAACCTCTCTCCTGAATTCTAGGCCCCCTTATCTAGTGACCTGTTGGACATCTCCACTTGGATGGAAATATACTTTGGTGAAAGGGAAGGGACCATTTTATTTCTCAGATGGCAATAAGCTAGTTGTTCCTACCTAATTATTCTGTTCGACTATAAACAAATGAAGGCATCCATGTCTTGTCTAAGGCTGTGTTCACAGCAGTAGCTCATTGCCTGACTGAGTAGGCTTTTAATAAGTACTGGTTAAATGAATGGCTGAATGAATCAGTGAGGGAATCATCAAGCTCAGACACTTTTCCATCATAATGCTTTCCACTGCAATTACCCTTGTCAAAACCACTATCATTTCCCACCTGGGATACAGGAGTAGAATCCCAGTTGATCTCTCTCAAAACCATCTTGCTTTTAGAACTAGCTTTCATAAACCAATCCATATTTTATAAAGTAGCCAAAGCTAGCCTCCTAAAACACAGATCTGATCAGACCATGCTCCTGTTTAATATATTTAAATGGATTTCCACTGTTCCTGAGCCTGATCTGCAGGAGCTCTATAATCTATTTCCTGCTTTCCTATTTATGACATTTCCCCATCACTTTTTATGCTACCAATATTCAGGATGTTTTACTTCTTTAAATGTGCCATATAATCTTTATTTCCCCCTGGCTGATGGTCTTCAGATCTTGGCATGAAGTTTCTTCCTCCAGGAGACCTTCCCTGATTTTTTTATTCCAAATTATGTTTCTTTTGGCTTCCAGAGATGATTTGTACTGCCTTATCATATGATTTATTCTTACAGATTTTTATAATATCTTGTTTAATTATAAATCTCCTTCACTAGATTGCACTCTGTGTAGGTCAGGGCCAGGATGATCTTGTCTATGTTAGGTCCCCTGCTCCTAGTACCTTGCCTTTCGCTTCATAGGTGTGCAATTGTTGGATGCCTGAACAGAGCCACTACAGTGTGTTCACAGATTGCCCTTCCTGTTTCTCTTGGATTGTGCTATTCATCAGGAGTTGATACAATTTAATGCATGACAAAGAAAATCAGACACTACTAAAATCATTCTGTTTTGAAGTGCAGTAATATGTTTGTAGAACAGAGGTTTAATTAAAAATGAATGACTTATATAAAGAAATATAACAATTGGATTCACAGAACTGCAGTCCATAGTCTATTAACTCTAGTATTCGTAATGTATTGTGGCAAATAATATGTCTAAAAAGAGTTAGGAACAATATTTAAATAGGTTTGGTATTGTTTCAAGATTAGTTGGGGAATCAATTAAATAGAAAAGTTGAAAGAAAAAGACCAGTATACCTTAAATAAACTATTCAGAATTTAGTATATAAGACTAAATTTTTGGTTTATGTATGTTTTAACTTAATTATTTTATTTACTACCACAGGAACCCTGTGGCATGGTTTGTGGCATAATGACATGTGAAAAAAATGATACTAAGAAAGGTTAACCTGTGCAAAATAAAGGGGTTACTAAGTATCGGGGTTGGACCTCAAACCTAAATCTTCTAACTCCTCACCCCATGTTTTATGCACTAGGCTAAATAGAATATCTTGTAACTCACTTTACATAATTTTCTGGTCCATTTGCTCTCTTACTTCAGTAAATGTGCTCCTCCATTAGTTCACTTACCACTACATTTTGCCATCTTTGTATCTCCATTTTAGCCCAGAGCGAACAATTCATTTCAAAAAAACGTGGTTTCCATAAAATGTTAGGAAAGTGAAGGTAGAATGACCTTTATAGACCCAGCCATTTTCCTCCAGAAATGATAGGCAAATAAGTTGTATAGAAGAGTCAGTTTTTTTAATTAAGGGAAGATTGAAAACTCTATGAAAAGTATGACATGTATATGATACTTACCAAGTTCTAAATACTCTACATGTATTAGTTTATGTACTCCTCAAAATAACCATATGAAGTAGTTACTATTGCTACCCCCATTTTACAGATGAGGAAACTGAGGCACAGAGAGGTTCAGAAACTCACTTGAGGTGGTAAGTGTGTAGATGGGATTTTACTAGGGCCCAGAGTCTGTTTTTAACCACTATGGTAACCTGTTTCTCAATAACTTTTTTCTTGACTTCCTTAGATCTCTTAAATTCACTTATTCAACAAACATTTATCAGACACTGAACATTGGTCAGGCACTGAAGGGGAAAATCAGATATGGTTCTTGTTCTTCAGGAACTGTATTAGCTTATTTCTACTGATATTGAATATTCTGTGGAATACTTTTTTCTCTTCCTCAGTTAGATGTCTAATGGAGGTCCAACTATATAACAAGATGAAAAATTGATGTTTGAAAAGTTGTTGTAGTATAACAGATGAACTCGTATAAAGTTTCTCTTTATTGAAAAAAGAGGCTGCATAGATTTAGATGTGCATTTTCTTTGTAAATATGGGTCTGAGCAACTGAGATTGCAGACATTAGGAGTGTAAATGGAGGAGATTGGACAAACAAGGGAAGTGCATGAATGTATGTGTGTGCACACGTGTGTGTGTGCTTGTGTGGTGTCAGTACAGGGACTAACAGGCTAGAAAGAGAAATTCAATTGCTGTTGCAAAAATTCTAGTGTTGTAAAGGTGAAAAAAGGAGAGGGTGACAACTGGGGAGGAGATGATTGGTGGTCCAAAATACAGGGAGGTAAAAACAAAAAGAAAAAAACAACTTTTAATAGCTATGAACCAATGACCACATAATAATCTTTGAAAGTTATAAAAATCCTATGTAAGTAATTTTGTATGCAGAATAATAGTGATTAGAAAGAAAACATTCTAGAGAACATTTATTATTAAAATATTCTTCAAATGTCATTAGTCATTAGTGAAATTTGCTTTCTTTATTGTTTTTCCATGTCCCACTCACTCTAACTGCTTCCTTTCTCCACTAATCCTTCTCTTCAACCTCCTTCCTGTAGTTGGTCTCTTTAGAAGAAATTAGACCTACCAGAATTGGCCAGTATGGCATACTGCAGGACCTTTGCCCACACTGTTGTACTCAATTGACGTTTTGTGGATCTGACTGCCTTAGTATAAATTCTGCCACTGAACAGCTGCACCTAGCAGGAACATCACATAAATTTCTGGGAAGTCCAGTATTGGAAAGACGTCAGAAAATTGGAATCAATTCAGAAAAGAGTAACAACTGAAAAGGAACTGGGGGAAGGGGATGATTTATGAGGAGATAATAAAATAAATATAAACTGTGCATCATCCTATACAATACATAATTCTGCAATGGGAATATGTTAAATTAAGAAACCTATTAATTTCAGTGAAATCTTCAAATATGTTTCAGCTGAGATATTTAACTTATTTAAAACTTGATTATTTCTTAAAAATTAGGAATTAATGATAATTATTTATCACCGTTAATAACTGATAATACTTAGTAGTCATTGTTTAAAATTCCTCGTAATTTTATAGAACTAGTAGTTTCTAGATGTTAACTGTGACACATCTAATTTTTCTTATTTTTTATTTTATTTTAAAATTTTTATTGGAGTATAGTTGATTTAAAATGTGTGTTAGCTTGTGTTAGTTTTGGGTGTACAGCAAAGTGAATCAGTTATACATATACATACATTCACTCTTTTTTTTTTTTTTTTTTTTTTTTCTTTGCGGTACGCGGGCCTCTCACTGTTGTGGCCTCTTCCGTTGCGGAGCACAGGCTCCGGACGCGCAGGCTCATCGGCCATGGCTCACGGGCCCAGCCGCTCTGCGGCATGTGGGATCTTCCCGGACCGGGGCACGACAGGCGGCAGGCGGACTCTCAACCACTGCTCCACCAGGGAATCCCCATTCACTCTTTTTTAGATTCTTTTCCCATATAGGCCATTATAGAGTATTGAGTAGAGTTCCCTGCACTATACGGTAGTTTCTTATTAGTTAGCTATTTTATATATAGTATGTTTTATTTTTAATGAACAAATGTTTATATTTAACGTTGATTAACCGAGCTCAGCAGTTAATGAAAAATAGCCAAAATTACACAGTTTGTGAATTTACTGAATGCAATGTCTGACACATATTAGGCTCTTATGAATATTTTTTAAACAAACAAATATTGCTAATAAATCATGTTGGCAAAAATGTTATATGTCTATATGTCTCAAGGAAGTAATTGCAAGGTGAAAACTAAAAGTTTAGTTTTTTGTTAGCTTTCAAACCGGTGCATTTGTGCAGATAAAATTTAAATTCATCTGTCAGGTAATAAAATGTCTTTTAAAAAATCATTTTTAAAAAATCTGAAATTGTTTTTAACACCTCAGTGTTCTTAGAAAGAATTGCTGTTTTGGTGATATTAAGGTTTCCACAGTCTAAAACTTGGTGTGTCTCTTTATTCATTTTGAAGTTTTATTTGTAAAGAAACTACAGATTTCCTTAGAGTGTTTTTGAAAAATAGCCTATGTGTTTATGGCTATTAAAAAGAGCATTTCCCCATTTTCATCTTCTAACTGGTTAAGGATAAAGTAGAGGAAAGCTGTGGGATTTTGTTTATATAGATATCTATTCAATGACAGAATTATGTTACTAATTCAGCATTTTTTCTCATTTTCTCTTGTGTTTTCATATTTGATACAAACAAGAGTGTTGTTATCCTCCTCTTCAACAGTTATATTGCTTACTTACCTTTCATATGTAATTATAGAGCAATGTTAAATACTGTCCAGATTTTTTTTTTTTTATTATTATTATTTTTTAACATCTTTATTGGGGTATAATTACTTTACAATGGTGTGTTAGTTTCTGCTTTATAACAAAGTGAATCAGTTATACATATACATATGTTCCCATATCTCCTCCCTCCTGCGTCTCCCTCCCTCCCACCCTCCCTATCCCACCCCTCCAGGCTGTCACAAAGCACCGAGCCAATATCCCTGTGCCATGCGGCCGCTTCCCACCAGCTATCTACCTTACTACGTTTGTTAGTGTGTATATGTCCATGACTCTCTCTCGCCCCGTCACAGCTCACCCTTCCCCCTCCCCATAACCTCAAGTCCGTTCTCTAGGAGGTCTGCGTCTTTATTCCTGCCTTACCCCTAGGTTCTTCATGACATTTTTTTTCTTAAATTCCATATATATGTGTTAGCATACTGTATTTGTCTTTTTCTTTCTGACTTACTTCACTGTGTATGACAGACTCTAGGTCTATCCACCTCATTACAAATAGCTCAATTTCGTTTCTTTTTATGGCTGAGTAATATTCCATTGTATATATGTGCCACATCTTCTTTATCCATTCATCCAATGATGGGCACTTAGGTTGTTTCCATCTCCGGGCTATTGTAAATAGAGCTGCAATGAACATTTTGGTACATGACTCTTTTTGAATTTCGGTTTTCTCAGGGTATATGCCCAGTAGTGGGATTGCTGGGTCATATGGTAGTTCTATTTGTAGTTTTTTAAGGAACCTCCATACTGTTCTCCATAGTGGCTGAACCAATTCACATTCCCACCAGCAGTGCAAGAGGGTTCCCTTTTCTCCACACCCTCTCCAGCATTCATTGTTTCTAGATTTTTTGATGATGGCCATTCTGACTGGTGTGAGATGATATCTCATTGTAGTTTTGATTTGCATTTCTCTAATGATTAATGATGTTGAGCATTCTTTCATGTGTTTGTTGGCAGTCTGTATATCTTCCTTGGAGAAATGTCTATTTAGGTCTTCTGCCCATTTTTGGATTGGGTTGTTTGCTTTTTTGTTGTTGCGCTGCATGAGCTGCTTGTAAATTTTGGAGATTAATCCTTTGTCGGTTGCTTCATTTGCAAATATTTTCTCCCATTCTGAGGGTTGTCTTTTGGTCTTATTTATGGTTTCCTTTGCTGTGCAAAAGCTTTGAAGTTTCATTAGGTCCCATTTGTTTATTTTTGTTTTTATTTCCATTACTCTAGGGGGTGGGTCAGAAAGAATCTCGATGTGATTTATGTCATAGAGTGTTCTGCCTATGTTTTCCTCTAATAGTTTGATAGTTTCTGGCCTTATATTTAGGTCTTTAATCCATTTTGAACTTATTTTTGTGTATGGTGTTAGGGAGTGTTCTAATTTCATTCTTTTTCATGTACCTGTCCAGTTTTCCCAGCACCACTTATTGAAGAGGCTGTCCTTTTTCCACTGTACATTCCTGCCACCTTTATCAAAGATAAGGTGTCCATATGTGCATGGGTTTATCTCTGGGCTTTCTATCCTGTTCCATTGATCTATCTTTCTGTTTTTGTGCCAGTACCATACCGTCTTGATAACTGTAGCTTTGTAGTATAGTCTGAAGTCAGGGAGCCTGATTCCTCCAGTTCCTTTTTTTGTTCTCAAGATTGCTTTGGCTATTCGGGGTCTTTTGTGTTTCCATACAAATTGCGAAAATTTTTGTTCTAGTTCTGTGAAAAATGCCAGTGGTAGTTTGATAGGGATTGCATTGAATCTGTAGGTTGCTTTGGGTAGTATAGTCATTTTCACAATGTTGATTCTTCCAATCCAAGAACATGGTATATCTCTCCATCTATTTGTATCATCTTTAATTTCTTTCATCACTGTCTTATAATTTTCTGCATACAGGTCTTTTGTCTCCTTAGGTAGGTTTATTACTAGATATTTTATTCTTTTTGTTGCAATGGTAAATGGGAGTGTTTTCTTGATTTCACGTTCAGATTTTTCATCATTAGTATATAGGAATGCCAGAGATTTCTGTGCATTAATTTTGTATCCTGCTACTTTCCCAAATTCATTGATTAGCTCTAGTAGTTTTCTGGTAGCATCTTTAGGATTCTCTATGTATAGGATCATGTCATCTGCAAATAGTGACAGCTTTACTTCTTCTTTTCCGATTTGGATTCCTTTTATTTCCTTCTCTTCTCTGATTGCTGTGGCTAAAACTTCCAAAACTATGTTGAATAAGAGTGGTGAGAGTGGGCACCCTTGTCTTGTTCCTGATCTTAGTGGAAATGCTTTCAGTTTTTCACCATTGAGGATGATGTTTGCTGTGGGCTTGTCATATATGGCCTTTATTATGTTGAGGAAAGTTCCCTCTATGCCTACTTTCTGCAGGGTTTTTATCATAAATGGGTGTTGATTTTTGTCAAAAGCTTTCTCTGCATCTATTGAGATGATCATATGGTTTTCCTCCTTCAATTTGTTAATATGGTTTATCACATTGATAGATTTGCGTATATTGAAGAATCCTTGCATTCCTCGAATAAACCCCACTTGATCATGGTGTATGATCCTTTTAATGTGCTGTTGGATTCTGTTTGCTAGTATTTTGTTGAGGATTTTTGCATCTATGTTCATCAGTGATATTGGTCTGTAGTTTTCTTTCTTTGTGACATCCTTGCCTGGTTTTGGTATCAAGGTGATGGTGGTCTCATAGAATGAGTTTGGGAGTGTTCCTCCCTCTGCTATATTTTGGAAGAGTTTGAGAAGGATAGGTGTTAGCTCTTCTCTAAATGTTTGATAGAATTCACCTGTGAAGCCATCTGGTCCTGGGCTTTTGTTTGTTGGAAGATTTTTAATCACAGTTTCAATTTCAGTGCTTGTGATTGGTCTGTTCATATTTTCTATTTCTTCCTGATTCAGTCTTGGCAGGTTGTGCATTTCTAAGAATTTGTCCATTTCTTCCAGATTGTCCATTTTATTGGCATAGAGTTGCTTGTAGTAATCTCTCATGATCTCTTTTATTTCTGCAGTGTCAGTTGTTACCTCTCCTTTTTCATTTCTAATTCTATTGATTTGAGTCTTCTCCCTTTTTTTCTTGATGAGTCTGGCTAGTGGTTTATCTATTTTGTTTATCTTCTCAAAGAACCAGCTTTTAGTTTTATTGATCTTTGCTATTGTTTCCTTCATTTCTTTTTCATTTATTTCTGATCTGATTTTTATGATTTCTTTCCTTCTGCTAGCTTTGGGGTTTTTTTGTTCTTCTTTCTCTAATTGCTTGAGGTGCAAGGTTAGGTTGTTTATTCGAGATGTTTCCTGCTTCTTAAGGTGGGCTTGTATTGCTATAAACTTCCCCCTTAGAACTGCTTTTGCTGCATCCCACAGGTTTTGGGTCGTTGTGTCTCCATTGTCATTTGTTTCTAGGTATTTTTTGATTTCCTCTTTGATTTCTTCAGTGATCACTTCATTATTAAGTAGTGTATTGTTTAGCCTCCATGTGTTTGTATTTTTTACAGATTTTTTCCTGTAATTGATATCTAGTCTCATGGCGTTGTGGTCAGAAAAGATACTTGATACAATTTCAATTTTCTTAAATTTACCAAGGCTTGATTTGTGACCCAAGATATGATCTATCCTGGAGAATGTTCCATGAGCAGTTGAGAAAAATGTGTATTCTGTTGTTAATTCCTGCTAATTCCTGTTAATTCCTGCTGTTAATTCCATGCTCCTAATTTATCTCTCCCCCCTCCCTTTTGGTAACCATAAGTTTGTTTCCTATGTCTGTGAGTCTGTTTCTGTTCCGTAAATGAATTCATTTGGATTATTTTTTAGATTCCACATGTAAGTGATATCATATAATATTTGTCTTTCTCTCTCTGACTTACTATTCTGTAGGTCCATCCATGCTGCTGAAAATGGCAATATTTTATTCTTTTTTACAGCTGAGTAATGTTCTGTTGTACATATATATACCACACTGTCTTTACCCATTCATCTGTCAATGGACATTTAGGTTGCTTCCATGTCTTGGCTATCGTAAATAGTGCTGCTGTGAATATTGGGATGTGTTTATCTTTTTGAATTAGAGTTTTCGTCTCTTCTGCATATATGCCCAGGAGTAGGATTGCTGGATCATATGGTAGCTCTATTTTTAGTTTTTTAAGGAACCTCCATATTGTTTTCCATAGTATTTAGACCAATTTACATTCCCACCAACAGTGTAGGAGGGTTCCCCTTTCTCCACAGCCTCTCCAGCATTTATTATTTGTAAGCATCTTGATGATAGCCATTCTGACCGGTCTGAGGTGATACCTCATTGTAGTTTTGATTTTAATTTCTCTAATAACTAGTGATGTTGAGCATCTTTTTTTGTGCCTGTTGTCCATCTGTATGTCTTCTTTGTAGAAATGTCTATTAGGTCTTCTGCCCATTTTTGATTGGATTGTTTGTTTTTTTTGATATTGAGTTGTATAAGCTATTCGTATATTTTAGATATTAACCCCTTGTCAAAGACCAATCATTCTTGATTCATGTATTTAGGCATTGCTGGCAGTACAGTGTCTGTGGCAACTTCTCAGCTCTGGCATTGTAGTGTGAAATCAGACACTGACAATACATAAATGAATGTGTATGGTTGTATTCCAGTCAGGATTTATTAATAAAAGTAGGCTGCAAGTTTGCTGATTCTTGCATTAAATAGTTAATTCTGGTCTTACTTTGCTTTATTTAAAGTCTCAGATTTTCATGTTATTTTTCTTTTATTGACTACATTTACTTTATTTTTTAAGTTTTATTTTTTATTATTATCATTATTATTATTTTTTTTTGCAGTACGCGGGCCTCTCACCGTTGTGGCCTCTCCCGTTGCGGGGCACAGGCTCCGGATGCACAGGCTCAGCGGCCATGGCTCACGGGCCCAGCCGCTCTGCGGCATGTGGGATCTTCCCGGACCGGGGCACGAACCCGTGTCCCCTGCATCGGCAGGTGGACTCTCAACCACTGCACCATGAGGGAAGCCCTATTATTTTTAATAGACTATTTTTTATAGCAGTTTTCGATTCATAGCAAAATTGAGGGGAAGGTATAGTGATTTCCCATCTACACCCACATATGCATAGCCTTCACTGTTACTGACTTCTCCCACCAGAGCAGTGCATTTGTTACAATTGATGAACCTATACTGACACATCATAATCACCCAAAGTCCATAGTCTGCATGAGGGCTCACTCTTGGTGTTGTACATTCTATGGGTTTGGACAAATGTATAATGACATGTATCCACTATTATCATACAGAGTATTTTTACTGCCCTAAAAGTCCTCTGTGCTCTGCCTATTCGTCCCTCCCTCCCTCTTAGTCCCTGGCCCTGGCAACCACTGATCTTTCTATTGTCCCCATAGTTTTGCCTTTTCCAGAATGTCATATCATTGGAATCATTCATTATGACTACATTTACTTTAAAATTTACCTTTTTATATAATTACATTGTAATTGTATCTCCTAATCTGTAATAGTACAAATAGGAATAAAATTGTCTATTGACTACCCTTGTATGATTAAGAAAACTTGATTAAGTAATACACAAATGAAGAACTACAAATATTCAATAAATATGCTAGTCTCACTAGAAGTGTAATAAATAAACACTTCAAAAGAAAATATACATTTATATTTATATTTATATACCTATCAAGCTGCCAAAAATGAAAAATCATTAACTGCTTATATGTGTAAATGTCTGTGAATGCGGGATGGAGAGGGGAGCTGGGAGGAATTGACTTTCTGATGGAAAACTAAAGAGAGAATAAACATATTCTTTCTGGAGGGTAAATTGGTGATACATGTCAAAGCCTTAAAATGCATACTATTTGAACACAACAATTTATTTGTAGAAACATAAAGAAATACCCAGAGGAACACTAAGTGTATTAAAGCAATGTTCACAATGACATCATTTGCAGTGTAAAACAACAACTACAAGTGGGAACGTTACTGAGTCCAAGCTTGTACTGATCGCCACACAACAGGCCAAAAAAATCAAGAGATGAATTTTTGGGGCAAGGAATAGCGACTTTATTCAGAAAGGCAGCAGACCAAGAAGATAGTGGACTAGTGTCCCAAAGAACCATCTTACCCAAGTTAGAATTCAGGCTTCTTTTTTTTTTAATCTAGTAATTTGTTATACTCATATGTCATTGTTAGTTGTATTTTTCAGGCTTCTTTTGTACCAAAAGGGAAGGGGTTTGTGGCTGTTTTTTTGCCAAACTTCTTGGTCCAGGAATCCTTTGCCCTTGCAGCTAGCTGTCCAACTAGATCTGGTCATAGTGTTCCTTTTAAACCTTTTGGTATAAAACCTCTTTTATACCAAAAGGGAAGGGGTTTGTGGCTGGGTTTTTTTGCCAGACTTTTTTGGTCCAGGAATCCTTTGCTCTTGCAGCTAGCTGTCCAGCTAGATCTGGTCACAGTGTTCCTATAAACCTCCGACAAGACAAATGTTATTCTCTGTTCTGCAACTTTTTATGTTTTTATGAATGGAAAAGTGTTATACCTTTAAAGGTCAGAGCCTTGAGTATGGGCTATCTTGTATATTTCAGGCTCTAGGCAACATTCTTTTACAAAAGGTCAGAGCCAGCAAGACTAACCACAGGCAACAGAGCAGGAAGTTTAAAGCTAAAGGAATAGATTCAATAGTAGTCAGGTTTGTTCTCTGTTACAGAAATAAAATTAATTTCAAACAAATTCGAATTAAGTGTAGGGGACTTCCGTTTCTCATAATGATGAATTGATAATGTAGACCAATTCACCCTAAAAAAAAAACCAAAAACTGGAAGCAATGCAAAACATCTTCCTAAATGGATCGTGTAGTTAATAAGATGGTAAGAAAATACCAGACAAAGAACAGAGAAAACAATAGATTTTAAAGAGGTATGTCCCAGTTAGTCTTTGACTATACCTAAGTTGTAAAGCTGGAATTTCGGTAGAGTGTGAAGCAGATATTGAAGTTCAGTCCTTATCAAAGGGAACTACACCTACTCTGGCCTGGATCCCTGACAGGCTGTCCCCTTGGGAATAGGGAACATGAAATGTACTCTGAGCGGTTATCCACATGGTCCCAAAACCTTAAGCCTCGGTCTCAGATGGCTACCACCCTTACATGACTGGCAGAAGGAAATGAAGTTTCCCTCTGAAGGAATATATAATTTCCTGGGTCTCAAATTACTTATAAATGTAGGTTTTCAAATAAACATTTAGCAAACAACCAAAGATAATGAGGTATAAAATGAATCGAGACAGCATCAGCCACAATCAACAGAAAGAGCAAAGAACAAAAACAGACCTCTGCATTCCAGATATTAGAAATATGAAACAATTATTTTTTTTTCCATGTTAGTGGAAATAAAGGCTAAGCTTACAAATTTCAGTAAAATCTTAAAACTATAAAAAGTGATATAATTATGCAAAAAAGCCCACCTGAAATTATAACAACTAAAATCTGAGTCGATGTTAAGAACTCAAAAAATGGGTTTATAAGCAAATTATATATGTTTGATATATTCTGAACTTCAGGGTAGGTCCTTAGAAACTATGCAGAATGAAATGTAGAGAGAGAAAAATATAGAAAATTCAGAAAATAGTAAGAGAGCTAGAGAACCTGACAAGAGGACTTACTTAGCACGTTTAATCTGTATCCCAGAAGAAGAGAGAGAAAATTATGCAGAGACAATTTTGAAATGACAATAACCGACAATGTCTAAGAACCACTGAAACACATTGATCCACTGATTTAAGAACCTCGAAAAGCCACAGGCAAGATAAACAAGTATTTTTTAAAAATCTAAACTTAGAGACTTAATAGTAAAATTCCAGAAAAATAACAATGTGGTACTGGCTAAACTTACTGTAGTAAGCATATGAAGCTGAAAATGTTGATGCACAGTTATAATTCTAGAAAAAGCTTCTAATATATTAAGTGGAAAGCCACCACAATACACGGGCAATAATACCTTTCAAATGTGTATATCTATATAGAGGAGTGTCTTGAATATACAGTAAAATGTTCAATGTAGTAATTACTAGATGGTGGAAATTTGAGAGCCGTAAGCTCATTAGTCATTTTTAACACTTTACATATTTTATTATTTTTCAAAAATAATTATATTCTCATAGTGTAATTTAAAAATCAAGGTTAAAACACAATACCCAGTGCTGGTGAGGGAACAGTAAAATAGATAGTTTCATACTCTGCTGGTGGGGTTATATCTTGAAACAAACTCAATGTTGGGAAATTAGATTGTATGTATCAAAAACTATAAAAATAGCCATGCCCATTGATCTGGTGATTTAATGTCTGGTTATTTATCCTAAGGAAATACAAACTTGCAAGAAGATTTTATGCAATGCACAGAAATGCTCAGTACACAAATCCTTTGCCTAGAACACTCTCCTTCATTGGGCACCCTTCAGGTCTCCCTTGAAATGTTGCTTCCTCATCATGATTTTCCCTCAGTATCCAGTAGCGGTTGATACTCTTACCCAGTTCTTCCCATGATGCACTATATCACGGTTATAATTATGGGTTTTTTTTTAATCTTTATCTGCATCATTGCCATCTTCTCCTCTTACATATATTTTAAGCTCTTTGAGGCAGGAACTGCATCTTTGTTCTTGCCTCTTCTCCTTTGTGCTGAAGCAATGTTTCTAGCTCATTATGGATAATCACTAAATTTTAAATAAATTCATAAAAATGTTTCCTTCATATTTTATTTCAGTAAAAAATAGAAAACTAATAAAAGTTAAGACTTAATTTTTTTTGGGGGGGGGGGCGGTTCGCGGGCCTCTCACTGTTGTGGCCTCTCCCGTGCAGAGCACAGGCTCCGGACGCACAGGCTCAGCGGCCATGGCTCACGGGCCCAGCCACTGCGCGGCATGCGGGATCCTCCCGGACCGGGGCACGAACCCGCGTCCCCTGCATCGGCAGGTGGACTCTCAACCACTGCGCCACCAGGGAAGCCCCAGACTGTTAATTTTTAAATGTATTATGTTATATCCATCGATTGGATACCACAGTTGTTAAAAATTAGTATTTTACAAAAATGTTTAGTGTCTTCTAAAGGTTTTTCTTACATATTGTTAAGGAAAAGAGTATGTATGAAAGAGTATTTACGTGATGTCACCTTTAAAAATCTCACAGATTAAAAAACATCTATATATCAAATATATTATCTTTTCTATTCAACTATACAAAAATATATGTGTGTTTATGTGGTGTATGTATAAACATAAACATAAACATAAATATAAATATATATCTTTAATAGGCAAGGCCTCACTGAAAGGTGAATTTGAATAATGACCTAAAGTGCTTGAGGACGTGAATTGTGCTTATGTCTGGGGAAAGAATTTTAGGTAGGGGGAACATCAAGTGTGAATGCAAGCATGTGCCTGGCATGTGTGAGAAAGCAAGGAAACCAGTATGCGGGAGTGGACAAGGGGAAACAGGGGAGATGAATTCAAAGATCCATTAGCGATTTTACTTTCTTTGTATATTTCTCCTTTCTTTTAGGTTTCACTTTTTTCTTAATTATAATTGTTAAGGGCTTTTGCAATGTTTTAAAAGATATCTTAGAGTTTTTCCTTAATGGTTGTCTTTTTAAAATTTCTTCTTATATATTATATTATTTCCTTTGCCTGGTTTTACACTGGTATTTTAAATTCTTTGGCTAACTCTTCAAGTTGACTTCATTTATTTTTGTACCTTTTCTTTTAAAGAAATAATGAAAATGAATGAATTATAGTTTATGTCTCCCTTTTTTTTTTTTTTGCCGTGTTGCTAGGTTTGCAGGATCTTAGTTCCCCGACCAAGGATTGAACCCAGGGCCATGGCAGTGAAAGTGTCAAGCCCTAACCACTGGACCACCAGGGAATTCCCTCTTTGAATATAATTTTGATTGAATTAATAAGTTTTTACATTTAGTGGGGTTTTTTTGTTATTTTTTCATAGTTTTGTTATTTTTAAGTATGAATTTTTCTGCTTATACAACAATAATATGTTTATGGTAGAAGAGTGGAAGAAAATCTAGAAAGGAGGAAGAAGAAAATAAATAATAATCCCACCCATCATCCACTCATTCAAATGCATATATAGTTATTTTCCTTAAATTTGGGATATTAATTACTTATAGTTTTATAACCTGAATTTTTCTGTATTTGGCTTAATAATTTTTAGACATTATAACTTATTTTTTCGTGAGAAAATACCTTTTTCTGTGTGTGGTAGAAGTACAAAGGACATGAAAGGGCATCAGTGTAAATGCCCTTCTTCTTGATTCCCAGTGTTCTCCACTTGCCCCAGCTAAAGACAATCACTGTACCAGTTTGCTGTGTTTCTTTGCAGAGATATTCTATTGCAAAAACTAACATGTTGTTTTCTCTTCTTTATGGTCAGAATATCTGTGCTTCTTGTGTCACTTGTGGTGATAATTGTGAGCCATTGTTTTTCATGATCTAATTCGGTTACTTTTGAAGTTAGTAGAGATTCTTCCTAGATTTGGACAATGGGCTGTTGATTCTTGTTTTTAGTATTTAGTTTCCTTTTGTATTTTTTTCATAGGTATTTTAGTGATAAATTTTGATACCCTGAAGTAAGGACTTTTATTCAAAACTTCACTTACCAGGAGAATCATATTTTTCTCTTGTTTTCATTTGTTGGTTCCTGTTTTATTTGTTTATTTTTGGTTTGTTTGGTGCTAAATCATATTTTCTTTATTTACTTATATTTTTACTGTAAGCCACCATAAATTCTTTTTGGAAAGCGATGCACTATAAATCAACCAGTACATAAATAACATTTTATTATTGTGCTACAAAAAGATGATTAGTAAGTGTCCACCACCAAGAAACTGCAAAAGCAAGTCTTGGTATAAATGAATGCTGTATCAACTGTTAAAAATGTATTTTTATTGACTTGGAAAGATGACATTTTTCCTAGTAAGAAAAAGAGCAAGTCACATAGTACTATGTATACTGATATGACTTTAATTAGGAGATGTTTATATTGATCTGTATATGCCTATATCTATATATGCCTATATATTCCCCTATGTACGTATGCCCAATTTATCTATACCCGTATCTATATATACTTGATCTATACATGCCCACATCTATCTATGCACAGAGAGAGGTCTTGAAGGGAGTTTGCCAAACAGTGGTGATTTGTGGTGGTACCTCTTATATGGATATTATAATCTCTCATTTTTAGTTCTATTAGCTTTTTGATTTTTCATGTATATAGAATTTTATCAAAAGTATTATTTTCCTAAAAGAGACCTGACAATTTTTTTCTTTAAATAATTCTTTTGTCTAGAATGCCAACGTTTAAAACTCAGGCAACTTGTTTACATGTAAGTTGTAAAACTTCACCTAGATTTACCTTTTACTTCAAAACTAACACAGGGTGACGCATCAGTTTTGAGTGTCATTCAATTGGCTATAATTTCTGTTTACATACAATGCATAAAAGTTTGAAACTGATTTTATATGTTGCATTTAACTACAAGTGGGTTATTTTATCCTAATTTCTTGTCAATTGGTACTTTAGAAACATTTCTATACAGAAATCTTCCTAAGAAATATAGAAATAATGTTCTCCCTTTTAGTAACATCGTATCTTTAAATACTAAAATCTCTACACTAAAATGATAAAGCTTTGTTATTTGTTCATAATACATATATGGTTGCTCTGCTGTGCAAAGGACAGGAAAGTCACAAAGCTTCCATGTAGAAGCTGGTTATTAAATATTCAAGCTCAGTTTATCAGGACCTTTATTATGCCACCAGAAATCTTCTGTAATGAAGAGCTACTTGTAACATCAAAGCACTAGAGACATTATCTCTTCCCCCCATAGCCCATGACCTAAAAGCTTTTCTTTTTATCTTTATATGAAAGAAAAACATGCTTTTCAAAAAAGCCTCAACATTTGTGGACATTGTGTACATCATGTAAAGTAGACTCTGGATGTAGTCTATGAGGTTTGCCTTTGCCCAAGTGTTTTGTTTTTTCAACATTGTGCTTTTTATTATTTTCTTAGAGAACCAGAAAAAGGAATTTTGTTTTAAACTAATTTTGAGAAAGAAAATGTTTTCTAATTAGCAACACAGGGTTTTTTCCCAGAATAATCTGAAGGTCTGAAAAAGTGGCACTGGTACTTGTTGGACCTTTCTTTCATATTCTTTTTTTGGTTTTCTTTTTGGTTTGTTTTTTTTTTTAACATCTTTATTGGAGTATAAGTGCTTTACAATGGTGTGTTAGTTTCTGCTTTATAACAAAGTGAATCAGCTATACATATACATATATCCCCATACCTTCTCCCTCTTGCATCTCCCTCCCACCCTCCCTATCCCACCCCTCTAGGTGGTCACAAAGCACTGAGCTGATCTCCCTGTGCTATGTGGCTGCTTCCCACTAGCTATCTATTTTACATTTGGTAGTGTATATATGTCATATTCTTTTAGAAAGAAAGGGAAGCATATTTTATCAGACTTTAGAGATAGTTTTAGGAATCCAAAGTTTGAATAATAATCTCTAAAAATGAATATTACAACCAAATTGGACACTCATAATAGAGGCAGAAGCCCCTGAAACATGAAGAGGAATGTCAGTGTGCCTGCCTCCCTTTCATTTTCTATCAAATACAGAGTATTAGGGGCAAAACAAAGATGGGAATAATATACAACTGCAACATAGGAAAAGGGACTTTTCTAAAGAAATTACCTAAAAGTTTTCCTTTCACCTGATTTCAATTGTATCTTGCCATATAATACATATATACATACAGAGACTGTTTAATCATGTTATTTCTATTTGCATGGAGACATACAATGGTAAGACATTTGTAAGTGCTTTTAATAGTAATTTCACATGGTTGCATGAAAAAAATGCTTGGATTTGTGTAAATACCCCTGGTTTTTTATGTGAAAAACCCAAACTCCAATATTTATTTGGTTGATTTAGAATCATTAGAATTAGAGGAAACAAAGTTGAGGGAAGAGATATTTTTGGTAATTAGAAAAGCAAAAGTGAAACAAATCTTGTTCTTGGACTTATACTCTTTGGCTTTTTTAGTAAGATGTTGAGTTTGAGAAACTATTGCCCTGGAGTAAATTCTAATTTATGCTGAGAAATTTTAAATGCATACTATTCTGCATGAAAGTACAAATGTGAGTAAATTATGTATGGTGACTACTCGTTGCTTAAAGCCTCTTGAAAAAAGAAAAATATTTCTGTTTGCATCTCACTAATATGCCAACATTTGGTTAGTTATGTTTACTCCTGTTTACCACAGGTAAACTGCATGGGACATCAGACTGCTCATTATAGAGACAAGGGTGCTCCATTCCCAAAGTTGGATGACCAAACAAGTCATGGTGCATATTGTAATTTCAGTGCTACTGTACATCTTCAAGCCATCTGGGGTAAGATGCTTACTAAGCACTGCATTTTGGCTGTGAGAATGCTTCATGGATGGTGAATAAAGGCAGTGCTATGGGTTTGCGGAGCTAAACAAATATCTGATGCATTCTAGAAATCTCTTCTAGAAAGCTTCTACTTTGAACCTTAAGTTTTGGAAGAAGTACATTTTGCATTTATTGACTAATCTTTCATTAAAAACACACTTTCTAGGGCATTCATTGGAAACATCCACTTCTGTTTTCTTGTGATGAGTCAATGCCCATTTCACCTGGCAGAGAACTCAATTGTCAGCAGTGCTGACCTTTGAAATGTTAGTTTTCCCTCTTTCTAGTTGTATGGTCGGTTACTATTTTTTAAACACAACAAAAACTTTGAAGAGTAAACAGAAAGACCAAAAGCAGAAGAACTAAAAAGAAGTGTATTTGTTTAATTCTTGTCATTTTTCAGAAACCTTATCTCTGGAATTTAATGCCATAGTTTAAGATCAAATTACACAAATACCTCAGTAGGAAATCGATATTTTTTCCTTTATACTTATTTATAGATGTTCCTTTTTATAGTTATCAGCTGTATCATTGATAAAATCATACTATAGAACAGCACTGAGTTCGACAAACTATGGTCCAAAGGCCAAAGGTCAAATCCTGCCTGCACCTGTTTTTGTAAATAAAACTTTACTGGAATTCAGGCCATTATTTATGCATTGTCTATAGCTGCTTTCTGGCTACTATGGTCGAGTTGAATGTTGTTATAGAGACTATAAAGGCCCATAATGTCTAAGTTATTTACTCTCTGGTTCTTTACAGAAAAAGTTTATTGACCCCTGTTCTAGCACATGGATTTACTAATTTGTAAAGGAATACACAAGTCTTTTGTTTGATTGTTTTTTGTAGTATGTAATAAAGGGGAAGAATAAAAATATTTATTATTTCAGACAAATTTTTTTCAGTGAAGTATATTTGCATTATTGCCTAAAAATTTTTAAAGTCTTAACAATTTCCTGTAGAAGGACATCCTGCTTAGATGCAAATTTGTGTACACTGTCAGGTGGATAGTTAATAAGTTGGTATCTCTTCAAAGAAAAAATATTTTCTAAACCATGCTGTGAGATTGGCAGAAAAGGAAAACTGGAAATAAGGTTCAGGTGAGTCAGTGAAGTGGTTTCTAATCATGCAGCTATTATCTGCCTGAAAACTGCACAAACTGAGGTTAGTCTGCAGGCCCTATCAGCTTGTTCTTGGCGAGGCTCCCAAACCTCTAACTGTATCATGGCTGTGGCTTCATTCTCTATAGCAGATTATTCCCATGGCTGTCTCAAAGATAGTCTCTGGGCCAATTTTTTTTTTTTTTAATCTGTCACATTTACTTCCCTAAAAAAAAGTAAAGGAAACTTGTTAAGAAATAAAAAGAGTATATGTGCTAAGTTATTTTTAAATTTTTTTGTATCTTCATTTGGTTGTTAAATAGCTGTGTACGTATGTGTGTGTGCTTGAGTATACGCATGTATGATTAACGAAAACTAGTAGAATTGTGAAATAATGTACTGAGTTCCAAAATAGAGCTTTTCTATAAAACATCTAGCAGAAGGATAATAGATAATGATGCAATGGTTAACATTACTGTTTTCAAAAATTGAAAAGGAATCGTCACTTGGAGCCAGTTTGGCATTTTCCTATATGACATCCTATTTAGGGCTCTGAATCTCAGCTATGCAGTTCTGTGAATTTGGATCCAACAGAGAAGATGTAGCTTTCACACAGTTTTCTTCAGTTATAAGAAATATAATCATTGCAATGGGATGCCTCAAACCTGGGTCACTTAAATCATTTTTGAAGACAGCAGGTGCTCTTCGGGGACATTCAAGATGGGGAAGGTACCTGTTGTTCATTGCATCTCAGCGTCACCCACACAGACTCAGTGCAGGTCAGTGTGTTCAGGAGTCAGGAAGAGGGATATGAAAATGTTGCAATTTAACAAAGTGCTAAAATATAAGTATAGAGAAAAATATTTTGAAAGGCTAAGCTGTTTAGATTCCAAATATTTAGATTTCCTCTCAGTGTTAATCCTGAGAAAGTAATTGAATGGGATATGAAGATAGAAGTATATACATTAAAATATAATTTTCTGAAAAAAAGACCCACTTTATTTTGAGCTAAACGAAACAAGGGTATTTTCAGATTCAATGCATTATAATGTTAATTTATATCAGATCTTGGGAGGAAGTAACCTATTTTATTCTTATTATTTGTTGTCTCAAGATATAGGATTCCTACACTTCTGAATTCCAATTATATGCAGTAGAATTTTGAAGATACAGAGCAGAGGTCAAAATTTTGGACATTGGGATACATACAGCCCACTGACTTTCTATTGGATATAAATAGCTTTTAAAAAACTAGAAATTTTATTAAAATATAGATTCTAAAATTCCATTGAAAATCTAGGAGATTTTGATGTTTGTTTTGTCTTAAAATTTTTGTTAATGTAAAGGTTGTACATGCACTTGGTATAAAATAAATTCAAAGGGTACAGAGGGTCATAAAGATATTTTCTTGATCCCTTTCCCAGTTTCACATTTTCTTAAGTGTTCGTCCATGAATGCTTATATGAACATACAAGTGAAAGAGAAAATGAAATTATGATAAACATATTTTTCTATGCTAAGTACTTTAATTTTAACTTCCATTTATTTTTATTACTTTACTGCTTTATGCTTTCTTTTATTCCACTTTTATTGTCATTGCTTTAGTATTTTTAAGTTCTTACCTTTGATAAAACTTCCTTTTCTCTTCTCCTACTTAAATTTGTTATTACATAAGTTTCAAATGCTGTCGCTTTGATGCTTGACAGGCCTTGTGGTCATCGCAATGACATAGGGTGGAGGGCTTCACAGTGCAAGCAGCAGGCCAGGCTGAGAAGATGCCATGCGGCCCTTTGAACACCATGCTCCGTGCTACAATCTTTCAGTCCCTTAAATAGCCATCCAAAAAGTTTCTAAAACCTCACAGCTAAAAACTATTCCTGGAGAAATAATGATCCTCTTCTTATCAAAGACTGAACATGTTTAGCTACCTTAATGTTATTTGAACCCTTCTAACTACTGAAAGGGTCAAGTTGGAGGATAGAATCTAGAATTATCCTGATATATTTTCTAGTTCTTTTCCCTGGTGTATCGAGTTCGAGGGATCTGGGGGCTGATCAAAGAAACAGATATGACCATGAGGTGGCAGTAGCACACAATGAGTTTTATTTGGGCAGTGCTTTGACAGGCTTGCACTTGGGGAAATGTCCCTCACAGCAGACCTTCCAGAGGCAATGGCTGGGGGACTATACCTAGAAGAGGAGGAGGGCAAGGGAAATCAGAGAAGGATCAGGAAGGGGATTACCTGTCTAGATGATGTTGCTGAGCAGCATGATGGAGAGTCTCTGGGTCAGAGAACTCTGAAGGGCAGCAGCAGTTTGGGGTCTTTCTTTTATAGCCACAGAGTTTATCTGATCTATGGTTAACAGATCTTGGGTGCAGTTTTGTGTGGTATGCAAAGCAGAAAGGCTCTAAAAAGCTAAAACCTGCTTATTTGGGCTACATTTAAAGCAACTGGATGTGTAAAAATTTGGGATTTTTCGGTGGGCTTTGGAGCTACAGTGCCGAGCTGCTGTGAAGAAATAGACAACATAGGGCCAATGTACAGAAGCCATTTTTTGGCTCATTAATGTAACAGCTAGGTCTCACTAATTTTGTTTGTGTATGTGTGTTTTGTTTCATTATAACATATTCCAAATACACATAAGATATGCACACCAATATAATGTATAACAGATACACACCATCTATATTTGTTAAACTCATAATTTTGTCATAATTGCTCCAGGTTTTTTAAAGAAGTAAATCACTAGAGTTTAATTCCTCGTGTGCCCCTCCCTTAAAGCTAGTCCCCTCCTTGCCCTCTTCAGAGGAGTCTCCTAAATATGTTTAGATTCAAATACTATATATATGTGTGTGTGTATTTTATATATATATATATATATATATATATATATGTAATTTAAAATTATTTTAAAACTTGTTTTGGGATGATTTAAAACTTTATATAAATGATAGCATAGCATATGTATTCTTCTGTCCTCTCCTTACAATTCTTGAAATTTATCCAAATGGATCCAGTTGATATCTATAGATCAAGTTTCTTTTCACTGCTAAATAGTATTTCATTATGTGAATATAACATGATTTTTGAACAATTTCATATTGATGGACATTTAAGTTGTTTCCAGCTTATTATTTTTGCAAATGATGTTGTAGAGAGCATTCCTAGACATCTTATGTAAATGCTGCTACTTGGCTATTCCATTTCAATACTCTGGAAATAAATTGGCAAATAATTCCCAAACACCTCATGTGCACAGTGTTGGGACAATAATGAAATTAGATATACTTTCTATTTTTAATAAATTTATAATCTTGGTTTAATCTTGTATATATTCCTAAATAAGAATGACTCTAGTATTTGATAGTTTAATTTTTCCTTTAATTTTACTAAATTTAAATTTATTTCTAAGACGGTATTGTCAATGTCATTGCTTAATTATTTCCCCCAATATTTGGTTTTGGTAATCTTCCAAATTGCACAGGCAAATGTGAATGACTGAGTTATAGTTTTGTCTTACGGAGAACGTTGTGTTAAAGAGCCTTTCTGAATTTCTAATACTGTCACTTGCTCGGTTAATGATTTATTAAATACTTCACAGCAATTAGATAAATGAGATTTTTAAAAAATGTTTTCCGCTACAGCTCAAGTAATTTAAATCACTCCCTTAAGAGCTGTATTTTGGGAAAAGTCATAGTGGAAGGCACATGACATAGTAAGGATAATGATCAGTGTAAGCTGATAACTTATAATGGGAAATATATACAGTTTTTGAACTGCATTCTAAATCACTTGTTTTTCCAGCATTTATTATATGCAACAAACACGTAGAAAGTGGTTAGCTAAAGCAGGTAGTTTGAAAATACTTCAGCATTTTTATCCAAACAAATGTCAGAATTTTTTTTGAAAATGAAAAATGCTAAGTATAATAAAAGTATATATTTATACTCTTGGCAGCCAAATGTGCTTTTTAATGGAATTTAAATAAATGGAATTTTTATGACAAAAAAAGCAACAGTAAAAGCAGTGATTATGTTTTTCATAGTTCATTTGCCTTCTTTGCCCTGCAGACCTTGTGTGGAAGAAAATGAGATCCCGAGTGAAGTCTACAATGTCATTGACTCTGAAGAAGGACTCAGAGACCCATTGGTGTTTAATGACCCTTACTGGCCTATGCAGTGGGAACTGGTATGATCTTCAGAAATAGATGGTTCTTTGGCAATGTTAAGAAATATTATTTTCATCATGTTTTAATGCAGTAGACAGACACTTTTATGCACTGCCTGCTTTTATCTATTGGTTTTGCAGAGAGAGACTTAGCAAACTTTTGATGAAATATTACTGCCAGCTTATTAATGAGTACTAATCCTTTTAATTTGATTACATCCTTAGGGTTTGATTTAGCCTCTAAAAGATACCAGTAAAAAACCTAAGACATTTAAATTTGGTGTGTGTAAACAGGCTCATTACATAGAAATGTTGTTGCCATTCAGGCTTGAAGTTCTTATTTTTGCATAACCAGAATATATTCTATATTACTTCAATAATGAGAGAACTTGTCTTTGTCTTTATGGAGTAAGTGGAAGTTAGAACATTGCACAACAAACTTTTTTTCATAACACTTATAGTGTTGGACTTTTAGGACTACATTGCCCTGTCATTTATACAAGACTGTGGCAATGGAAAGGTCTGAGAAAAACACATATTTTTTGAGCATTAACAAGTAAAAAAAAAAAAAAAAAGTTGAAGTAGATACCACTAAATATTTTTAAGGGAAGTATTTGTAATGTGAAAACTGTTGTGGTAGCTCCTTTTTATGTTGATCATTGGCAATTACCAAGCCTACTCTCTGAAAAGAGTAGAAAACCCATATTGGAAAATGCCCAGGTCACTTTTCTGTAGCTTCAATTCACCTTTAAAAAGTGAAACATAATTTAGAAAGTTCTAAGAGATGTATATGACTACATTTGACATTTCAAACACACATGCACAGAAACTCAAGTAAAAAAAAATAAGAATTTCTCCAATTACATGGAGTTGAAATAATTGATAACCAGTGAGTGGACTAGAGCTAATTAGGATAATGATAGTCAAAGATAAAAGGAGTGAAATTAAGAAAAAGGAGTGAGGGAAGTAGCTAGATAAAGAAGGAAGGCGTGAAATTTTTTTCAACTTTCTCTTGTTTGTTGGTTTTTTGACCTGAAGAATCAGTAAAAAGTAAGATGAATACTTGAAGATTACATTTCTGATACTTTGTAATTAGTCACCAACAAGAAATACTTTTTTTGTGTAGGGTTATTATGTGCCCAGCTCCCCTATATCGAGGTCAAGGATTTTAGGAGACACAAGAGGGAAAGAAGATGGAAGGTAAATGATATAGGAAAAACAAGAAGAATTGAGTAGCAGTCAATAAAGTGACAGATTAGAAATGGAGAATAGTCTTAGAGACTATTAAACAATAAGCCCTCTTAAAATCAGACGAGATTGTGAAAGGAAAGGACAGAAAGCAGAGGTAGTAGGATAACTCTATATCATTTTCTAGGGCACAAGTTGATAGACTTTTTCTGCAAATGACCAGATAGTAAATATTTCTGGCTTTGTGGACCACATAAATCTCTGTGGCATATTTTTGTTGTTTTTCCAGTCCTTTAAAAATGTAAAAACCTTTCTCAGCTTAGAGTCATACAAAAACAGGCCGTAGGTTGGATTTCACTTGCAGACTGACAGTTGTAGAAAGTAAAGGGAAAAGAGGAGTCAAATAGGAAGTAGCCATTCAGATTTAGCTCTCTCTCTCTCTCTCTCTCTCTTTTTTTTTATTGAAGTATAGGTGATTTACAATGTTGTGTTAATTTCTGCTGTATAGCAAAGTGATTGTTATACATGTATATACATTCTTTTTTATATTCTTTTCCATTATGGTTTATCACAGGATACTGAATATAGTTCCCTGTGCTCTACAGTAGGACCTTGTTGTTTATCTATTCTATATATAACAGTTAGCAGATTTAGCTATCTATTAAGCATCCAGGTGCTGTGCTATTTACACACTACACTAGCACAACTCAGCAATGAAAAGTCAAGCCAGGTTATCCTAAGTCAGTAGCCTTCTAGATTATTACTACATTCTGGTAGCACCATTCTAGAGGCATGTCTGCCAGTATGGAAGAGATTCTTCATAATGCCACAATGAGCCATAATACAAAATTGCAAAGAAAGAATTGCAGTTTCCAGTTGGAGTTCTGATGTTATTCATAACAGCTGACCTAAGCTGTGTTACAAAGCCCATCCACTGATGAGAATACCAAACTAATTTCATTGAAAGTTTGAATGGCACAAGTGTGAGTTCTCCACAACCAAGCATCCTGAAATAGTCTATTCTTTATTTTTGTGTCCATCTACTCCTCAGACAACAACCTATGGCAATCTGGCTTTGTGATGCCCTCCCACTTGCCCTGGTGATCTTCCCCCACCTTCACGCACTCCACTTAATTTCCCAATGTACTTAAGACTTTCCAGTCCTTAGCTTACTTGAGTCATCAATTAGAAGCTGATAACTATCCAGATGAAATTCAAATGGCCATGATTCCTCTCCCAAATTCTCTTTGCTGTGCCTCCTCGACATTCGTTCCTGAGTAATTCTTTCTCATATTCTAAAATTCACTCCAGGCACTATATTCTAAAAGAATATCCTTTTCCACCTACCAGAGTGAATTGGGCCACTTTTACCCTGTACTTCTGTGCTCACACTACCATTGGAATGAGTGAAAAAGTGAATAAATGAATAGTTAATGCTTGACAATTTGTGTGTCCTCTCAGCTAGACGATAATATGCTTAAGGACAGGGACTATGCTTTATTCATCTCTACATTGCAACTCATGGCAGGAAACGTGACATTTTTAATACCAAATAAGCATGTGTTTAATTAGCAAATTTTGGAATGCATGTATGAACATAGTTTTTCATTTTTCTTCCTTTTGTTTTGTATTCTAAAGTAAGAAAAATCTATTTAACTCTTACCTGCTGTGAGCTTGTGTTCTAGTAAAACTGGTTTTCAGTTGAAAAATCTGCTTCTATCTCTGCCAGTAATTTTAAGGACAAAAAAAAAAAAAAAGATTCTGTAATAGGAAACCCCCAGTAGAGTGGCTTGAGCAGAATGAGGTTTATCTCATTTAAGAAAAAGAGTTGGTCGAGGGCCAGAATGAAATCTCACAGCGCCAAGACCCGAAGCTCCTTCCGTCTGCCACCTCACTTGTGTCCCTCTTACACATGGCTCACTGCCTTTTCTGCACTCCACGTAGTAGTGAGAAAAAAAGAAGGTATATGGCACCCCCAATCCCTTGTGGACACAGCCAGGAAGTGTGTGTGCTCATCTCAAACTTGAGGGTTTCTTCCTAGGAGAGGGAAGAATATATGTGAGGAAACAATATGTTAACAGTCTCTTCCAAGTACTACTTAAAAAGCAAAACATTTTAAACAAAAATGTAAGTAAACTCTCTGGAATTTCTAATTAGCACTTGATATGTAGCATGAACAATAGAGAAATATGAGTATAGGAGATAGGAAATTAAAAAGCTATAAAATAATTTTTGAAATTGCAGTGAATTTTTTAAACAATTGTTCCATAATGTTGAAACTCACCTGATTCGCCATTATTTGCCAAAATTTATCATGGCAAGTAATAGAGAATCAAATGTCCGAAGTCTGAACAGAGTATTGTTTATATGGGCTAAATTCACCATTTAAATAAAATGTCAGGAACAAGCTCTTCCAAATATATAATACTAACTTTTTCTTTCTACTCCTACACTGTTATTCTCAGTGGAAAAATCATTTTATTATCATAAACCCATCTAAGAACAGCCATGATATTCTTCTGCTAAATATTTGTACAATTCTGCTAATGTGAGGTAATATTTATAAATTTTGTCCTAGGATATTTTTCAGAACATATTTCTTGAGAAATTCTTATTAACTTTTAAATATCATTGTAGTTCTTAAGATTTGCATATAAAGTTAATGCTGCTTCTGCCTAAAATTGTGCTGAAAAGTATAATTTGAAGAAAATTGTGACTTACATTTTCTGAAGTACTATGTTCTAATGATAAAGTTCTTTAAAATATTGTGCTAGATTTTTGCAATCATGGTCAAGTGTTCCATCATGTTATCTGAAGTAAGTAGCCTAGAGGAAGTGAAAGTGAAAAAGATGACTATTTTTATTAGTTTATATAGGCAAAAACTAAACCCATTTTAACTGATGCTCAAAGCTCAATAGACATTGATAAGAAAAATTACAGCAATATAATTTTCAAGACGGTAAGGTTATTTGATTTTTTTCTGCTTTAATTTTTGATTCAGAAATTAATTTTGGAAAAAGGAAGTGTTGCATCTGCACATGCATTATTTTACCTATAAGACGGTGAGACAGATTATGTGAAAGTGAGTTGACAACATGAAATTTCATCAGTGCAAAGGGCATTAGGATACTCTTATAGTGTTGGGGATCAGTGTCTGTGAGCTAGGGCTTCTTTCCTTCCTCAGCCTCCATGCCTGTGTGGACTGCCACAGCACAGGCCAGAGGGCCAGGTTGAGGACAATGTCAAGAGAGGTTAAACATATGTGTTTAAAAGAGAGGTTAAACCTATGAGTTTAAAAGTTGCTGTGACTAGGTGTGTTAGGAAGAATTTATACTGGGTATATTAGGGTATAAGTTTAGACAAATGTGGATTCAGATCCTATGTCTCATCTGTGACAGTCATGAATATTTTAATGTTCTGAAAATCTGTTTTCTTATCTGTAAGGTGGACTTAAACTTTGCAGGATTGTTCTTAGAATCAGATGAGATTATGGACACAAAGGATGTGTCACAGTGCTTGACATGTGGTAGGCATTCAATGAGCAACTTGGCAGCTGGCCAGATTCCTTTCCTGTTATGGGTTAAATGTCCATTACATAGGAAGTAAACTATGCAGAATGCTCATTTCTCAACAACACTGGATGATTAAAGCAGTACTAGTGCAGGTTGTTAATAATTCTTGTGTTATAATATAATGGGAATAATGTGTTAGTGATCTCCAAAGAAGGGCTTACCCCACAAAACATACATAAGCATAAAGTAATGGGATACAGGAAAAAATTTAAGGACTTCCATTTATATTTATTTTTTATCTTTAATTTTTTTAACATTTTTCTGATTGTATTATAATCCATATAATGTATTAGTCTATTAATACATGTTTTCATTTCCAAATAATTAAATATATAATATGGGTGTATGCACAGCACATTTTTTTATGAGAAGACATGATCAAAATGTTTGAAAGAGACTGATATACTCAACAAATACTCATAAAGTGGATGTCACAATGTTTTTACTGAGTTTCTGGTAAATGAACAGGACTAGGCATTAATTCGTTGAAGATGAATCAGATATGGATTTTTACATTAAAAATCTTAAAGTTAGGGCTTCCCTGGTGGCTCAGTGGTTGAGAGTCCACCTGCTGATGCAGGGGACGCGGGTTCGTGCCCCGGTCCGGGAGGATCCCACATGCCGCGGAGTGGCTGGGCCGGTGAGCCATGGCCGCTGAGCCTGTGCTCCGCAACGGAAGAGGCCACAACAGTGAGAGGCCCACGTAACACAAAAAAAAAAAACAAAAAAACAAAAAAAACTTAAAGTCGAACAGAGGTATTAGCACACACTAATAAATAACTATATTATTAGATGGAAATAGATTCTATTAAGAAGGCAAAATTAAGAATAGTTATTTTGAGCCTTCAAGATGGTAGAGGAGTACGACATGGAGATCATTTTCCTCCCCACAAATGCATCAAAACTACATCTACAAGTGGAACAACTCCTACAGAACACCTACTGAACGCTGGCAGAAGACCTCAGACTTCCCAAAAGGCAAGAAACTCCTCACATACTTGGGTAGGGCAAAGGAAAAACAAGGACAAAAGAAGAGTGGCGGGACCTGCACCTTGGGGATGGAGCTGTGAAGGAGGAAAAGTTTCCACATACTAGGAAGCCCCTTCAATGGTGGACATGACGGGTGGTGGAGGGGAGAAGTTTCGGAGCCATGGAGGAGAGCGCAGCAACAGAGGTGCGGAGGGCAAAGCGGAGAGATTCCCGCACAGAGGACCGGTGCCGACCAGCACTCACCAGCCTGAGAGGCTTGTCTGCGCACCCACTGGGGCGGGTGAGGGCTGGGAGCTGAGGCTTGGGTTTTAGGTTCAGACCCCAGCGAGAAGACTGGGGTTGGCTGTGTGAACACAGCCTGAAGGGGGATAGTGCGTCACAGCTAGCCGGGAGGGAGTCCGGGAAGAGCTCAGGACCTGCCTAAGAGGCAAGAGACCATTGTTTTGGGGTGTGCGAGGAGAGGGGACTCAGAGTACTGCCTAAACAAGCTCCAGCGACGGGCATGAGCCGTAGCTACCAGCGCGGACAGCAGAAATGGGCATGAGACGCTAAGGCTGCTGCTGCAGCCACCAAGAAGCCTGTGTGTAAGCACAGGTCACTCTCCACACCTCCCCTCCCAGGAGCCTATGCAGCCTGCCACTGCCAGGGTTCCATGATCCAGAGACAGCTTCCCAGGGAGAACACATGGCACGCCTCAGGCCTTTGCAATGTCACACTGGACTCTGCCGCTGCAGGCATGCCCCGCATTCCATACCCCTCCCTCCCCCAAGCCTGAGTGAGCCAGAGCCCCCTAATCAGCTGCTACTTTAACCCAGTCCTCTCTGAGCAAAGAACAGATGCCGTCAAGAGACCTACACACAGAGGCGGGGCCAAATCCAAAGCTGAACCCCAGGAGCTGTGTGAACAAAGAAGAGAAAGGGAAATTTCTCCCAGCAGCCTCAGGAGCAGCAGGTTAAATCTCCACAATCAACTTGATGTACCCTGCATCTGTGTAATACCTGAATAGACAAGGAATCATCCCAAAACTGAGGCAGTGGACTTTGGGAGCAACTGTAGACTTGGGGTTTGCTTTCTGCATCGAATTTGTTTCTGGTTTTATGTTTACCTAAGTTAGTACTTAGAGCTATTATCGTTGGTAGATTTGTTTATTGATTTGGTTGCTGTCTTCCTTTTTTTATTTCATATTTTTTTCTTTTTTTTTCCCTTTTTCTCTTTTTGTGAGAGTGTATGTGTATGCTTCCTTGTGTGATTTTGTCTGTATAGCTTTGCTTTTGACATTTGTCCTAGGGTTCTGACTGTCCGTTTTGTTTGGTTTTATTTTTTTAGTATAGTTTTTACTGCTTGTTACCATTGGTAGATTTGCTTTTTGGTTTGGTTGCTCTATTCTTTCTTTCTCTCTTTTTTTTAATTAATTTTTTTCTTTTTAAAACTTGTCTTCTATTTTAAAAACTTTATTTTATTTTTTCTTCCTTTCTTTCTTTCTTTATTTCTCCTTCTTTCCTTCCTTCCTTCCTTTCTCTTTCCTTCTTTCTTTCTTTCTTTCTTTCTTTCTTTCTTTCTTTCTTTCTTTCTTTCTTTCTTTCCTTCCTTCCTTCCTTCCTTCCTTCCTTCCTTCCTTCCTTCCTCCCTTCCTTTTTCTCCCTTTTCTTCGAGCTGTGTGGCTGGCAGGGTCTTGGTGGTTGCTGGGTGTCAGGCCTGAGCCTCTGAGGTGAGAAAGCCGACTTCAGGACATTGGTCCACCAGAGACCTCCTGGCTCCACATAATATCAAACGGTGAAAGCTGTCGCAGACATCTCCATCTCAATGCCAAGACCCAGCTCCACTCAACGACCAGCAAGCTACAGTGCTGGATACCCTATGCCAAATAACTAGCAAGACAGGAACACAACCTCACCCATTAGCAGAAACGCTGCCTCAAATCATAATAAGGTCACAGACACCCCAATACACACCACTGGATGGGGTCCTGCCCACCAGGAAGACAAGATACAGCCTCATCCACCAGAACACAGGCACCAGTCCCCTCCACCAGGGAGCCTACACAATCCAATGAACCAACCTTACCCCCAGGAGCAGACACCAAAAACAGCGGGAACTACGAACCTGCAGCCTGCGAAATGGAGACCCCAAACACAGTAAGTTAAACAAAATGAGAAGACAGAGAAATACATAGCAGATGAAGGAGCAAGGCAAAAACCCACCAGACCAAACAAATGAGGAGGAAATAGGCAGTCTAGCTGAAAAAGAATTCTAAGTAATCGTAGTAAAGATGATCCAAAATCTTGGAAATAGAATGGAGAAAATACAAGAAACATTTAACAAGGACCTATAAGAACTAAAGAGCAAACAAACAATCATGAACCACACAATAAGTGAAATTAAAAATTCTCTAGAAGGAATCAATAGCAGAATAACTGATGCAGAGGAACAGATAAGTGACCTGGAAGATAAAATAGAGGAAATAGCAACCACAGAGCAGAATAAAGAAAAAAGAATGAAAAGAATTGAGGACAATCTAGGAGACCTCTGGGAGAACATTAAACACACCAACATTCGAATTATAGGTGTCCCAGAAGAAGAAGAGGAAAAAAAAACAGGACTGATAAAATATTTCAAGAGATTATAGTTGAAAACTTCCCTAATATGGGTATGGGTATAGTCAATCAAGTCCAGGAAGCTCAGAGAGTCCCATACAGGATAAATCCAAGGAGAAACATGCCAAAACAAATATTTATCAAACTATCAAAAATTAAATACAAAGAAAAAAATACTAAAAGCAGCAAGGGAAAAGCAACAATTAACATACAAAGGAATCCCCATAAGGTAAACCGCTGATCTTTCAGCAGAAACTCTGCAAGCGACAGGGAGTGGCAGGATATATTTAAAGTGATGAAAGGGAAAAACCTACAACCAAGATTACTCTACCCAGCAAGGATCTCATTCATATTCGATGGAGAAATTAAAACCTCTAGAGACAAGCAAAAGCTAAGGGAATTCAGCACCCCCAACCCAGCTCTACAACAAATGCTAAAGGAACTTCTCTAGGCAGGAAGCACAAGGAAAAGACTTACAATAAAAAACCCAAAACAATCAAGAAAATGGCAATAGGAACATACATGTCAATAACTACCTTAAATATAAATGGATTAAATGCTCTCACCAAAGACATAGACTGGCTGAATGGATACAAAAAGAAGACCTGTACATATGCCGTCTACAAGAGACCCACTTCAGACCTAGGGACACATACAGACTGAAAGTGAGGGGATGGAAAAAGATATTCCATGCAAATGGAAATCAGAAGAAAGCTGGAGTAACACTTCTCATATCAGACAAAACAGACTTTAAAACAAAGACTATTACAAGAGACAAAGAAGGACACTACATAATCATCAAGGGATCAATCCAAGAAGAAGATATAACAATTGTAAATATTTATGCACCCAAGATAGGAGCACCTCAATACATAAGGCAAATGGTAACAGCCAGAAAAGGGGAAATCGACAGGAACACAATAACAGTAGGTGACTTTAACACCCCAGTTTCACCAATGGACACATCATTGAAAATGAAATTAAATAAGGAAACACAAACTTTAACTGATACATTAAATAAGATGGACTTAATTGATAAATATAGGACATTCCATCCAAAAACAACAGAATACACTTTCTTCCCAAGTGCCCATGGAACTTTCTCTGGGATAGATCATATCTTGGGTCACAAATCAAGCCTCAGTAAATTTAAGAAAATTGAAATCATATCAAGTATCTTTTCTGACCACAAAGCTATGAGACTAGATATGAATTACAGGAAAAAAATCTGTAAAACATTCAAACACATGGAGAATAAACAATACACTACTAATTACCAAGATATCACTCAAGAAATCAAAGGGGAAATCAAAAAATACCTAGAAATAAATGACAATGAAAACATGGCAGCTCAAAACATATGGGATACAGCAAAAGCAGTTCTAAGAGGGAAGTTTATAGCAATATAATCCTACCTCAAGAAACAAGAAACATCTCAAATAAACAACCTAACCTTCCACGTAAAGCAATTAGAGAAAGAAGAACAAAAAAACCCCAAAGTTAGCAGAAGGAAAGAAGTCATAAAGATAAGATCAGAAATAAAGGAAAAAGAAATGAAGGAAATGATAGCAAAGGTCAGTAAAACTAAAAGGTGGTTCTTTGGGAAGATAAACAAACTTGATAAACCATTAGCCAGACTCATCAAGAAAAAAAGGGAGAAGTCCCAAATCAATAGAATTGGAAATGAAAAAGGAGAAGTAACAACTGACACTGCAGAAATACAAAGGTCCATGAGAGATTACTACAAGCAACTATATGCCAATTAAATGGACAACCTGGAAGAAATGGACAAATTCTTAGAAATGCACAACTGCCAAGACTCAATCAGGAAGAAATAGAAAATATGAACAGACCAATCACAAGCACTGAAATTGAAACTGTGATTAAAAATCTTCCAACAAACAAAAGCCCAAGACCAGATGGCTTCACATGCGAATTCTATCAAACTTTTAGAGAAGAGTTAACAACTATCCTCAAACTCTCCCAAAATATAGCAGAGGGAGGAACACTCCCTAACTCATTCTATGAGACCACCATCACCCTGATACCAAAACCAGACAAAGATGCCACAAAAAAAGAAAACTACAGGCCAATATCACTGATGAACATAGATGCAAAAATCCTCAACAAAATACTAGCAAACAGAATCCAACAGCACATTAAAAGGATCATACACCACGATCAAATGGGGTTTATCCCAGGAATGCAAGGATTCTTCAATATACACAGATCAATCAATGTGATAAACCATATTAAAAATTTGAAGGAGAAAAACCATATGATCATCTCAATAGATGCAGAAAAAGCTTTCGACAAAATTCAACACCAGTTTATGATAAAAACCCTCCAGAAAGTAGCCATAGAGGGAGCTTACCTCAATATAATAAAGGCCATACACAACAAACGCACAGCCAACATCCTTCTCAATGGTGAAAAACTGAAG
Source organism: Aethalodelphis obliquidens (assembly GCF_003676395.1). Taxonomy (NCBI): domain Eukaryota; kingdom Metazoa; phylum Chordata; class Mammalia; order Artiodactyla; family Delphinidae; genus Aethalodelphis; species Aethalodelphis obliquidens. The sequence continues at coordinate 59,199,108 of NW_020837947.1, read as the reverse complement.
CCATTTCCACTAAGATCAGGTACAAGACAAGGTTTTCCACTCTAACCACTATTATTCAACATAGTTTTGGAAGTTTTAGCCACACAGATCAGAGAAGAAATAGAATTAAAAGGAATCCAAATCTGAAAAGAAGAAGTAAAACTGTCACTGTTTGCAGATGACATGATACTATACATAGAGTATCCTAAAGATGCTACCAGAAAACTACTAGAGCTAATGAGTGAATTTGGTAAAGTAGCAGGATACAAAATTAATGCACAGAAATCTCTTGCTTTCCTAAACACTAATGATGAAAAATCTGAAAGAGAAATTAAGGAACCACTCCCATTTACCATTGCAACATAAAGAATAAAATACCTAGGAATAAACCTACCTAAAGAGACAAAAGGCCTGTATGCAAAAAACCATAAGACACTGATGAAAGAAATTAAAGATGATACAAACAGATGGAGAGATATACCATGTTCTTGGATTGGAAGAATCAACATTGTGAAAATGACGATACTACCCAAAGCAATCTACAGATTCAATGCAATCCCTATCAAACTACCAATGGCATTTTTCACAGAACTAGAACAAAAAATTTCACAAGTTTTATGGAAACACAAAAGACCTCGAATAGCCAAAACAATCTTGAGAAAGAAAAACGGAGCTGGAGGAATCAGGCTGCTGGGACTTCAGACTATACTACAAAGCTACAGTAATCAAGACAGTATGGTACTGGCACCAAACCAGAAAGGTAGATCAGTGGAACAGGATAGAAAGCCCAGAGATAAACCCACACAATATGGTCAACTTGTCTTTGATTAAGGAGGCAAGAATATACAATGGAGAAAAGACAGCCTCTTCAATAAGTGGTGCCAGGCAAACTGGACAGCTACATGTAAAAGAATGAAATTAGAACACTCACTAACACCATACACAAAAATAAACTCAAAATGGATTAAAGACCTAAATGTAAGGCCAGACACTATAAAACTCTTAGAGGAAAACATAGGCAGAACACGCCATGACATAAATCACAGTAAGTTCCTTTTTGACCCACCTCTTAAAGAAATGGAAATAAAAACAAAAATAAACAAATGGGACCTAATGAAACTTAAAAGCTTTTGCACAGCAAAGGAAACAATAAACAAGATCAAAAGACAACCCTGAGAATGGGGAAAATATTTGCAAATGAAGCAACTGACAAAGGATTAATCTCCAAAATATACAAGTAGCTCATGCAGGTCAATATCAAGAAAACAAACAATCCAATCCAAAAATGGGAAGAAGACCTAAATAAACATTTCTCCAAAGAAGGTATACAGACTGCCAACAAACACATGAAAGGATGTTCAACATCACTAATCATCAGAGAAATGCAAATGAAAACTACAATGAGATATCACCTCACACTGGTTAGAATGGTCATCATCAAAAAATCTACAAACAATAAATGCTGGGGAGGGTGTGGAGAAAAGGGAACCCTCTTGCACTGTTGGTGGGAATATAAATTGATACAGCCACTTCTGGAGAACAGTATGGAGGTTCCTCAAAACCTAAAAGTAGAACTACCATATGACCCAGCAATCCCACTACTGGGCACATACCCTGAGGAAACCATAATTCAAAAAGAGTCATGTACCACAGTGTTCATTGCAGCACTGTTTACAATAGCCAGGACATGGAAGCAACGTAAGTGTCCATGGACAGCTGAATGGATAAAGAAGATGTGGCACATAGCACAGGGAGATCAACTCGGTGGTTTTTGACCACATAGAGGGGTGGGATAGGGAGGGTGGAAGGGGGGTAGATGCAAGAGGGAAGAGATATGGGAATATATATGTATATGTATAGCTGATTCACTTTGTTATAAAGCAGAAACTAACACACCATTGTAAAGCAATTATACTCCAATAAAGATGTTAAAATAAATAAATAAATAAAATCTATGGAAGAAGCCTCAAAAAAAAAAAAATGAAGATTTGCACATATATACAATGGAGTATTAGTCATAAAAAGAAATGAAATTGACTTATTTGTAGTGAGGTGGATAGACCTAGACACTGTCTTTCAGAGTGTAGTATGTCAGAAAGAGAAAAATACCATATGCTAACAAATATATATGGAATCTAAAAAAAAAAAAAGTGGTTCTGACGAACCTAGGGGCAGGACAGGAGTAAAGACAGATGTAGAGAATGGACTTGAGGACACGGGGAGGGGGAAGGGTAAGCTGGGATGAAGTGAGAGAGTGGCATGGACATATATACACTACCAAATGTAAAACAGATAGCTAGTGGGAAGCAGCTGCATAGTAACAGGGAGGTCAGCTCGGTGCTTTGTGTCCACCTAGAGGGGTGGGATAGGGAGTGTGGGAGGGAGAAACAAGAAGGAGGAGATATGGGGATATATGTATATGTATAGCTGATTCACTTTGTTATACAGCAGAAGCTAACACACCATTGTAAAGCAATTATTCTCCAATAAAGATGTTTAAAAAATGTAGTTATTTCTAGCTTGTGGGAGGTAATATTTGAACTGTGGGAACACTGTAAACAGAGGCATAAAGATAGAAAAACATAGTTCTTGTTCACTGGAGCGTGTCTTGAATACTCGAATGAGAAGCCCAATCTTCATTCCATACCAATAGAATTTTTTTAAAGACTTTTTTTGTTTGTCTGTTTTGTTTTAATTTTTTATTATTTATTTTTATTTTTTTACATCTTTATTGGAGTATAAGTGCTTTACAATGGTGTGTTAGTTTCTGCTTTATAACAAAGTGAATGAGTTATACGTATACATATGTTCCCATATCTCTTCCCTCTTGCATCTCCCTCCCTCCCACCCTCCCTATCCCACCCCTCTAGGTGGTCACAAAGCACGAGCTCATCTCCCTGTGATGTGCAGCTGCTTCCTACTAGCTATCTATTTTACATTTGCTAGTGTATATATGTCCATGCCACTCTCTCACTTTGTCACAGCTTACCCTTCCCCCTTTTAAAGACTTTTGAACTCAAAAAAATGAGTTATGGTTTAATACCATTAATTAATATTTTATATATTAATTTGTGAAACACTTCTTTGTCAAATACTATGGTCAGGCCCAAATGCTAAATACACAAAATATGATTATGAATTACATACTGTTCTTGTTCTCAAAGATTCATAGTTTAGTGAGATAGCCATGTAAATGTACTCACTGCATTCTATGAATGTATAACAGAGGTATTTATAAAAGAATAAACAGTGATGACCACATAGTGAAGTGAACAGCCTTTTCTGTTCAGGTATGTTGGAAATGCTTCACTGAGTCAAGAGAAAAATAAGCAAACATTGGAGTCCAATATAGGAAGGCTGGCTAGGCTATGACCTTTTTCATGTGGCTAGAGTTTGCAGAAATAGTAATGGAGAAAGACTACACAGTTCAGTTGGGTCCAATTTCAAAGGACCACATATTCCAAAATAAGGCATTTGTCCCTTGTCCTGTAGCTCATGGAGATTAGAGGCTCAAGAGAGGGAAGTAAGTCAACCACCTTTGTCGTCCTGTAGAAAGGTGATCTAGGTAGCAGGTAGAGTACAGAATAAAGGGCACCAACACTGGAGGTGAAAGAGAACAGTTAGGAGTGGGCTATAGTTCAGGCAGATGAAGAAATTTGGACCTATGTAGATAAAGTGGGGATAAAGACAAAAATGCAAAATCAAGCCATATTTAGAAGGAAGATATTGATAAGAATCTTAAATTTATCTGTATACCAAGGTAAAGGGAGAAGGACCTTTCCCGGATTATATGAGATGGTTTGACTTTGTGACATAGCGATTGATTGCATTAGTCTACTAAAAGTACCATAACAAAATACCACATACTGGGTGGTTTAGATAACAGTAATTTATTTCCTTAGAGTTCTGGAGCCTGGAAGTAGAGATCAAGATACCAGCAAGGTTGATTTCTCCTGAGGCCTCTCTCCTTGGCTTGCAGACAGCTGGCTTCTCACTGTGTCCTCACATCGTCTTTTCTCTGGGTGTGTGCATCCCTTGTGTCTCTTCCTCTTCTTATAAAGACACCTGTTCTTATAAAGTCCTATGGATTAGATCTCCACCCTTATGACCTCATTTAACCTTAATAACCTCTTTAAAGGCTCTGTTTCCAAATACAGTCACAATGGGGGTTAGGGCTTCAGCCTAAGAGTCTGGGAGGAGGAACACAATTTACTCCATAACAATGATGCAATTTATAAAAAACAGGGTGAAAGTTTGGTGATGTGATCGAGTTAACGAATTTTGTGTTTGACAGAGTAACCAAGATTGTCTGTGGAATATTTAAATAGAAAGGAAAGAAAGGGACTAAAATGATGGAAAGTGATATCATTACTCATATTTTAATAATGAGGAAATTGAGACTCCTGGCTTTGAAGATGACAGGTGAGCACTTAGAAATATGGAAGATAATAAGTTATGTTGTGGGCATTATCTTATAATTTGTTTATGTAACAAATGTTGAAATTATAACAAATGCACATTTATGTTACAAATAGGTAACTATAAGATGTTTTCCACAATTTAACTCAGTGTCATCCATTTTTCTAAGTAACCACATGTTATCTTCAAGCCTGTGAGTACCTCAATATTTAATAAATATGTGACTATAACATATTACATTTGAAGGTGTCCGTGTCTCTGTGTGTGTGTGTGTGTGTGTGTGTGTGTGTGTGTGTGTGTGTATGAATAGATAGATGAGATTGCCCAGGACTGGTAGAAAGGGAAGGGGGATAATAATATTTAATCATATTTAAAGGCCAAATGGTGTGCATTAATCTGAAAGCAATGTGTAGGTTAGGATATAAGTGAGCTGGAGAAAGCTATGGACATATGTTTGGAGGCCTTTGTAGAAATTCAATAATGAAAGCTGATTAGGGGAACTGCCATGGTACATGGAGACATGGAAAGACCAGAGCAGATTTATTCACTCAGTAAATACTTATTCATCACCTTATAGAGGCTAGCAATGTGTTGGACTTTGGAGACTCAGTAGTGAACAAGTAGATGGCCTTATCCTCTTAGAGCTGATATCCTAGCAAGAAATAATATAATTAAACAAATAATCAATGGTAAATACAAGTACTACAACCAATGCTTGGTAGCAAAAAATGGGAGCTCCTAACCTAGTGTTGGGAATATAGAAAAAAAATTTTCCCAGAGGAAATTTAAATTGAGAACCAAGATGAAAATACTTAACATGACAAAAAATTTGCCAGGATAGGAGGAGTGGCTTTTTTAGGCAGAGAGATACTAGCACAAGGAGCCAGAAGATTGTGTGGCATTGAGGAAGCAAAAGACTTGTCAATATGGCCAAAATATAGGCTGTAAAGGGAAGAGGAGTTTGAAAAGCTGAGGAAGAAGAAATGCCCAGAGATGAAGAGAACCAAGAGAGTGTGTTTGTACGAGAATCTAGCATAAAAGAAAATGTTACTGACTGTGGGCAATGCTTCTGAGGAATAATAATATTACTGAATGTTCTTTGGCATGTAAGACAGATACTATTGTTTTTAATGAGAATAATTCCAGAATAGTATTGGGGATAGAAACCACACTGCAGTGGACTGATGAGTGAGTGGATGTTAGGGAAGTGGAGATATTGAATGGAGACCTATTGTAGAAGTCTACCTAGTCCATTTATTATTGACTTACTGAGAATACTGGGATGGCTTTTGGAGTTAAAGCTACCTTGAATTTTGAGCATTGGTGATACTGCATTATAAACAATGGAAACAATGGAAACAAAGAGACAGGGATTATATCTTTAAGACACTGAGAGATAATTACTAACAGCCTAGAATTCTATTCCAAGGGAAAAAATATCCTTCCATAATAAAAATGAAATGAAGTTATTTTTAATCAAGCAGGCCTTCATCATCAGCAGATTCATATTACAAAAAATACCAAATGCCCATCAGGCAAAATGAAAATAATCTCAGATGAAAATTTATAAAAGTTTCCTGAAGCTCAGGATAAGACTGTCTTTCTACAGGGAGGATTTACTTTTGCTTCTGTCAGGCAGTCAGAAAAACTAGCAATCTGGGATAATCTTAACCCAAGTTCAAGGATCAAGATGATTTAAAGTTGGGCATCAGTCCCTGAGAGAGCTACTTGTAGTTGACTCTGACTCCTAACCAAATTTTCAGAAACAGCAGATGTCCCTAGGAGAAAAGTGGCCCTAATTGCCAGGCTTACCTGTCTAGGTTTCAGCTTCTCCCCATTCTTGGCCTTCAATCCCTTGTTTGCTTTCTAATACATTCAAATAATATTTATCTACTTTTTCTGATGTTTATTCAGGTTTTCTAGTGTATTTAGCAGGAGTGTTAGGAGGAGTTACTTAATCCACTATTACCAGAAATAGATGTCTGAAGGTTATGCTATGGAAATAACCAAATAACCAAATTTCACAGATGTAAATTGCTGTTAACACAGTCACATAAAAGAAGTAGGACCATAACGCTAAAGTTGTCCTTTAATGTTGTACTTTTGCCAGAGCTATACCAATATATAGCCTGAATGGGGAGCCATTTCTTTCAAGAGTGAAGCAAGATTTTCTGTCTTGCCTAGTGGTCAGAATTTCTTTCTATTGGATTCTCAACTTCTACATAAGATATTGTTAAGATAAAAGAAAAAGAACACATATTCAAGAGAGGATACACATGCACAGCCATAGACTATCAAACTTTATCAGTTCCATATGATAAGCTACCACCATAAATGGAAAAATCTGTACTGATTTTTTTCTGATTAAAAAGTAAATATTTAAACAATAAAAATATAAAAAGTAAAAATATTGCCTATAATATTAATACTCATATGCAATCACAATGCACATTTTGTTACATTTTATTTCAGCTATTATTCTATGCTTGCATTATGTTCTATGTCCATATAATACATTGCATGTACTTAAACATGCTTAAAATTTTCAAATAAAAATGTAACCATGCTGTAAAGACTCTTTCATACCTATTTTTTTCCTTAATGTCTTGACAATTTTTTTATCTTAGTTAATTTGGCTCTAACTCATCTCTTTTAACAACTCCTCAGTATTCCTTATTTGAACGATTGTTTATTGATAGTCTTCAAGAAATGTCTATGTTACTATTTTATAAACATTGCTCCGATATTGGTGGTGGACTCTGTGCTGGTATAGTGAGTGGACTTTGATGGGCGGGGGGAGTTCACCATAGAGGACAGTCCAGTAGGTGAGATCCATCAGTAGGCAGCTCAAGGATCCAGTGAAGCAGCTTTAACTCTGAAATATTCTAAGACTCTCTGACCCCTGTGAAGCCTGGGGTAGAAAACTGGGACTCACTTTCCTGTGACCTTTAGCTGAGTTTCCAAATCCTTCGATTTGCTCCTTACTGGCACTCTCTTCTCCAATTCCTATTGGCAGGAACTTAGGGCTGCGCAACAAAGTTCAAAGCTGCAGTTGCCAGTAGGAAAGAAGAAAAGAGGGCAATAATGATGGTTAGTGTGTTATAGGAGTTCACAGTTCAACTTAGTCTTTTTTTTTTCATTTTGGACTTGTTGAGATGGTTTAAAGTTAGAGATGTTGCAAACCCCTATCCCCTCTTTTACTCACTGTCTTTGTTGAAGAACACCATAGTAAAATACAAACTTCACTTAGTACAGGCTGCCCACCAGCTGTAGTAAAAAAAAAAAAAAAAAGCAGTGGCCAGTCCTTCTGGGAGACAGACTCAATCTAAAGGTCTTTGCTTTATACCCTGCTGTGTGAAACTTGGGTATTTCCTGCATCCTGTTGGAGAAAGCTAAGCACTCACTTAATAGGCTGAGTTCTTTTCCTTTCTAATGTTGAATAACAGGGTAATCAACGTCGATCAACCTTTCCTTTAGTCTAGTCATTCTCCTTCACAACTTCTGGAAAAAAATTAATGTTTCTTGATCGTTGATGGCTTCTGCATTTTAGCAATGTTAAGTTCTTTTTTAAAATTTGCTTTTCTATTTTTCGTCATGTCAGTGGGATTTTATAGGGAAGGCACAGACTAAAATCATTATGATATGAGACATTTTTTCTTTAAGTTTTAATGGGGAGGGAGGAGATGAAAATATTTAATGTCCTTGTTAGGAATGGACTGGCTAATGGGAGCCATTGATTTTTTTTTTGGTCATGCCAAAGGAATGCTAAACGGCTGTGCTGATCTAGAGTAGGATACTCTATATCCTACTTTATATATATACAGGAAACTTGCTTTCTTGACTTCAGTTTTGTGAAGAACAGATTCAGTAGTTGAATTGCCGTGTGGGTAGAAATGTGATTATTGCTCTTTACTCTGTGGATAGAATTGTGATTTTTGCTTTTTAGGATATATTTTAGATAGAATTTTGGTTTTTTAGATACTAACAATTTATTGATAGATTCAAGAGAAGCTCTTCTTTATCTGTCATCAGGATGAAGCCAGTAATGTTATAATTAATTTTTTAAGCACTGACTTTCTGAATTGGTTACCTTATAAGTTCCTCACCTAGACTCGGATAGAGTTTGAGCTGCTGCTGGCTGGCAGCAACTCCTGAAGGAGACAAGAAGGGAGCTGTGCTGGCAGCCGAATGAATTTGTTCTGAATGTCCTCTCCAGCTGAGTGCTATGTGATGCCAACTTCTAGCCCTCGGTTTGATGTTATCTTATAAGTTACTCCAAGCAAATATTCTGATTCCTCAGTGTGATCTTATGAAACTTCTTCATGAATCTTTGATTAGCCCCCATCCCCTACCTCCTGTACCCTGAGAAATTGTTATCTAGTCCTAGCTCATACTGCCTGCTGCACGACAGACCAATAAATCAAGAGATGAGTTGTTGGGGCAAGGAATAGTAAATTTATTTAAAAAGCCTGAAGACCGAGAAGATGGTGGGCTAGTGTCTAAAAGAACCTTCTCACCTGGGTTTGGGTGCTAGTTTCTTTCATAGAATAGAGGGAGAGATAAGGAGGTAAAGGGGAAAAAAAGGCAGTAAGTTGTTGCAAATATTTCCTGATTCTGGCCAGACTCCAAAGGGGATGTGTTAATTTCTTCTTTCCTGCAGCCATTCACAGATGGGCCTGGTCAGGATGTTTTCTGTGAGCTAAACAAAGTTATTTTAACTTACAGCTCAGGCCTGGGAGGCAAGTTTCCTGGAGATGGGCCATTATGTATACTTTAAGCTATAGGCAACATCCCTTTAGTGATTAACTTATAGCAAAAGCAATAGAATACAAAGGTGAAAGTAAAAGAAACAGATCCAATATGGAGTCAGATTTGTTCTTCCCTATTACAAAATGCCCTTGGCTGATGGAAGCAGTCTAGCCAGTGGGCTGTGACACTCCTTACCCCACTTCAGGAATGGCATTTAGACTATGTCTGACTGATACAGGAGTACAGAAGTCTAGCTTCATTGACTCAAAGGGAGACAACACTGTGGTGAGATTTATATTTCAGACTCCTTGCAATCTGCCTGTATCAGCCCAAGGCTAGACTTTACCTGAGACCACATTCTTTTTTTTTTTTCTTTCAGTTTTATTGAGATATAATTGACATGCAGCACTGTATACATTTAAGGTGTACAGCATAATGATTTTACTTACATACATCATAACATGATTGTCATAAGTTTAGTGAACATCTATCATCTCATATAGATACAAAATTTAAAAAAATAGAAAAACAATTTCCTGGTGATGAGAACTTTTAGGAGTTGCTCTCTTGAAAACTTTCATATATAACTCACAGCAGTGTTAATTATATTTATCATTTGTACATTACATCCCTAGAACTTATTTATCTTATAACTGGAAGTTTGTACCTTTTGACTGCATTCGTCCAATTCTCCCTCCCTCATGCCCTCTCTGGTAACAAGTCTGGTTTCTTCTTCTGAGTTTGTTTGTCTGTTTTTGAAGTATAATTGATCTACAGCACTATGTTAGTTCCTTTTGCATAACATAGTGATTCAATATTTCTATACATTTCAAAATGATCATCACAATAAGCCTAGTTACGATCTGTCACCATACAAAGGTATTACATACTTATTGACTATATTCCCCACACCGTACATTTCATATTCTTGACTCATTTATTTTGCAACTGGAAGTTTGTACCTCTTAATCTCCCTCACCTATTTCTTTCCTCCCCCACTTCCCTCCCTTCTGACAACTGTTTGTTCTCTGTATCTATAACTCTGTTTCTGTTTTGCTATGTTTATTCATTTGTTTTTTTGGGTTTTTTTTTAGGATTCCACAGTAAGTGAGATCATACAGCATTTGTCTTTCTCTGTCTGGCTTATTTCACATAATCGCTAATTTCACTTCTAGGTCCATCCATGTTGTTGGAAATGGCAAGATTTCATTATCTTTTTATGGCTAATATTACTTTATATATACATGTATATACCATATCTTCTTTATCCATTTTTCTATTGATGAACAGTTAGACTGTTACCATATCTTGGCTATTATAAATAATGCTGCAATGAACATAGCGGTGCACATATCTTTTCAAATTGGTGTTTTTGTTTTCTTCGGATAAATACCCAGAAGTGAAAGTGCTGGATCATATGGTAGTTCTATTTTTAATTTTTTTGAGGAATATCCATACTGCTTTCCATAGTGGCTGCACTGCTTTATATTCTCATCTAGTGTATAAAGGGTTACCTTTTCTCCACATCCTCACCAACACTTGTTATTTGTTGTCTTTTGGATGATATTTATTCTGACAAGTGTGATATTTTGGATAGTAACCCTTTATTGGATATATCGTTTGAAAATACCTTCTCCTATTCAGTAGGTGGCCTTTTCATTTTGTTTAGAAGTTCCTTTGCTGTGCAAAAGCTTTTTAAAAAAGTTTGATGTAGTCCCATTTATTTACTTTTGCTTTTGTTTTCCTTGTCTGAATAGACATATCCAAAAAATATTACTGATGCCAATGCTGAGACCACATTCCTGATGAGCTCTTTCTCCTTCCTTTTACTGCTTCACTCCCACCCTTATACCTATTCCTTTTTTGTTTTTTCATTTAATATTATTTATTTTTTTATACAGCAGGTTCTTATTAGTCATCCGTTTTATACACATCAGTGTATACATGTCAATCACAATCTCCCAATTAATCACACCACCACTCCCTCCGATGCTTTCCCCCCTTGGTGTCCAAAGTTTTTATTTCTGCTCTGCAAACTGGCTCATCTGTACCATTTTCTAGGTTCCACATATATGCGTTAATATGCGATATTTGTTTTTCTCTTTCTGACTTACTTCACTCTGTATGACAGTCTCTAGATGCATCCACGTCTCTACAAATGACCCAGTTTCGTTCCTTTTTATGGCTGAGTAATAGTCCATTGTATATATGTACCATATCTTCTTTATCCATTCTTCTGTTGATGGGCATTTAGGTTGCTTCCATGACCTGGCTATTGTAAATAGTGCTGCAATGAACATTGGGGTGCATGTGTCTTTTTGAATTATGGTTTTCTCTGAGTATATGCCCAGCATCTTATAACTATTCTTGAAGAGATCTTCCTCTTCCATCTGAAACTCTGGATTGGGCTCTATTATCAAGGAAACTGACCAAAGATGGTGCCAAAGGTGGTCTAAGGAAGCAGACTCTAAGAATGAGATTCTGGAGTTAGAATCATGAAGTCTGGCTTGTAACAAATACCTCATCACTGGTGGTAGGTAGATGGAGTTTGCATAGCTCTGGCATGTAACACAGTGCAATTGCTACAGCTGTCACTGAGGTCAACTGGGATAGGATATGGGAAGAAGGAGATGAACTGGCTTGTGCAATATCTCTGGCATTTCAGAGGTACAAGAGAAATATAAATTATAAAGACTGTGGAATTGGGAGGCTATTTCTGAATACCACTGGTGCTTTGAAGAGATGAAATAACAGGCCCAAGGCAATCAGTCACTAATTTAAAGCCAAGTATGAGAGTGAGAGAACCTCTTTGGCAGCTTTTAAAAGAACTTCAACTCTTGCAGCTGGAGGGCAGACAGATTGAAGACCAAGCATAGGACTTAATTATGAGTCACAGAACTCAAGAGTAAAGCTTAATCTCAGCCTAGGATGTATATAATCATATAATCATAATGGACATACTTAGCAGTTGGCAGAACTCTCTTATAGTTCTGTGAGTAGTTTAGTAGGAACAACTTCAGTGAAAGTGAAAGTCCATGAAACTGCCCCACTAACCCCAACTCAGCCAATATAAATAATCAAACATAATATTGTATCCACAGGGAAATGGAAGAGATTAGATCTATTCTCAAAGCCTTAAAGTTGTAAGGATTGTGGTACCATTATATGTTAATTTAATTCATCTGTCTGATCCATGTAAAATCAGATGTATCATAAAAGATGACAGTGAATTAACCATAAAGTTAACCAGTGGCAATCCCAATTGTGACAGCTATGTCAGATATGATATCTTTAGTTGAGCAGATTAACACAGTTTTGGATATGTGGCTATTGAGATTTGGCATACATTCTTTTCCATGCGTATAAAAGAAGATCAGAAGCAGTTAACACTGACTTGGGACAGACAATATACACTTACTGTCCTTGGAGCTGTGTTAAATGTCGCATAATATATTTCGTATATTGAATTTGTCTTATATTTCATTTGGGCGTGGGTCATCTGGATATCCCACAGAATATCATATATGAGATCAAGAATGGATATCCCACAGAATATCATGTTGGTTCAATATATTGTTGAACCAGAAGTGGCGATAATTATTGGTTCCTTGGTAAAACGTGTGCTCCAGAGGGTGGAGGATAAACCTCACAAATACTTAGCAATGGCGTGATTCAGAGGGGTGGGGGTTCAGTGGACTAGGACATGCAGGCACATCTCCAAAGTAACACAGGGTGGAAGATAGACTCTACTAATATTCAGAAGCTGCCTTAGTGGTACAGTTTTTGGTTTTTTTGGTAGGGGAGTGGTCCTATGGTCAAGGTCATGGCAGGACATCCCCTCCCAGATAAAGGACAAGTTATTGCACCTGGCATCTCCTTCTACTAAGAATCATATCTCTTGGCAGACCTCTTCAGGCAGCATATTCTTCAATTGGGAATATTGCTATAACCCATGCCTCATATGACCTAGAAGCTGCTAGATTTTAAAAAGGCCTAGAGCAAAAAATGACTTGGCAAGTGGTCCAGCCGTTGTTCAAGTAGCCCGCTACTAGCCACATAGCCAGGAAGACCTCATGTATACTTCATACCTACTCCGTAAATACCATTTTATGGTAGAAAATCATGCTATATGGAGATTCTGTCAAGCCCTAATAGAAGAGCTGCAACTTCGACTCCTGAATTTCTGGAGCAAGGACATGCTATATGCAGCAAAGAACTATATACCATTCTACAGACAGATACTGGCATGCTAGTGGGCCCTCGTAGAGATGAAGCATCTAACAGTGGGATCTCAAGTGACCATGCAGCAAGAATTTTTCATCATGAGCTGGGTTATGTCAGACTACCAAGACATAAGATTGGGTAGGGTTGGCACACCCAGCATCAACCCATTATAAGATGGGAGTGACATATCCAGGATATGTAAGCTCAAGCAGGTCCAGAGGGCTCCTGAGAGCTACACAAACAAGGTAGCCAGAACTCCCTGTTACCTATCACTGTTGTGTCAGCAACCTTGCCTCAGCTCATTACCAATGGCTTTTTGATGGACACTGTGATGAACTTCTCAGAACCCTCTTCAATGGAGGGCTCAATGCCCCATCTTGCAGGGGTGCTGTGAAAAGATACTCTTCAGCTCTCATATCTTCCAGGGATTGCTTCAGCTGCATAAAGCTGCCTCCCTCATGGTCATGTCTCTTACCAATCAATGCAGATATAAAGGTGTGGTCACTTTGGCCTAACTCAGGCTAATTCTGAAGGGTCAGTTTAGGTATCTGTGAGAGGTATTTATCCAGACATCTCCATGGAGTTGGCAAAGGCTGCTTTAGAACTTGACTTCTTTCCAATCCTGCTTTCTTCTTCTCCCTTTCATAGGTGTTGATCTCAAGGGGACTCTTACAAAACATCCAGTATTCTAAATACTAGAACTGAGTCTACGTCTATGGGAAGACATCCTGTGACAGACCTCATAGGGGTTTCCGGTGAGTAGGTGACAGAGGGGAATACAAAATCTGAGCTTGGTTCACAGATAAGTCAATATGTTGGTGCAACCCTAAAATGAATAGCTGATGCATTATACTTCCACTCAAGAGTGGCTTTGAAAGACAATGATGAAGGAAGGGAAACCTACCAGGGGAAGGGCTTTGGGCAGAGATCCTAGTTATTGTGTAAAGAGAGATATGGTTTGAAATAATAATATTCATCAATTCATAGACAGTGATAAATAATTTAGATGGTTAGCCAAGGGATCTAGAAGGAGCAATAGTGTGAGATCAAGGTTAAATAAAGATGTCAGGAAGGAGATATGTAGATGGAGCGGAAAGGAAACAGGAAGCTCTTTTTATTGTACACCAGTGTGGAACCTTTATAGAAGAATCACTAAATAACCAAGTGGACAGGATGACTTGGCCATCAGTCAGCCTCTCTCCCTGACCATGACAATGATGGCATCATGAGCATGTGAATAGAGGGCCCATGGTGGCAGAGATGGAATCTACGTATATGCCCAAGAACATGTTCTCTGTCTCACCAAGATCTGTCTAGCCAATTGCTGCTCCTGAATGCCTGAGCTGTCAACAACAGAGATTAGTGCTGAATGTGTCATATGATACCATCCTGTAAGGAGACCAGTCAGCTACTGGCTGCCTTTTTTTTTTTTTTTGCGGTACGCAGGCCTCTCACTGTTGTGGCCTCTCCTGTTGTGGAGCACAGGCTCCGGTCACGCAGGCTCAGCGGCCATGGCTCACAGGCCTAGCCGCTCTGCAGCATGTGGGATCTTCCCGGACCGGGGCACGAACCCATGTCCCCTGCATCGGCAGGCGGACTCTCAACCACTGCGCCACCAGGGAAGCCCTGGCTGCCATTTTTTAATGGGACTCTTTCTATCTTGAAAGAGGCAGACTTTATCCTGACCAGGACTGACTTGTATGGGTTCACATTTCTTGTCCATAGGACTTTGACCAATATCATACTCCAGTTGCTCATGGAGTGTTTGATTTACTGGCATGAAGTCCTGGGTAATAACATCTCACACTAAGAGATTTTTTTTTTTTTTTGCAAAGAAGGTAGAGAAGTGGGCACATGACCATGGGAACGATTGATCTAATCACCTACTGTACCATCCAGAAACTGTTGTCCTAGAAAACCAATACATATGGCTTTGGGAACTAAGGGGTGAAAGAAGGAGTGGTCCCACTCACTATCATTCCCATTGACCTGCTTGGGGAATTTGTGCTTCTTGACCCTGAAACCTTAAGCTCTGTATGTCTAGAGGAGCTGGCTTTCCAGATGGGGTCCTTCACCTGTCGACACAGTAAGATTCCTAGTAAATGGAAAGGTACAACTGCTACCTGGTTGTTTTGGGCACCTAGTGGCAGTAGACCAGTAAACACAGAGCAAGAGTAATTGACCCTTGTCTTCTTTGGGAGTCAGGATATCTAGGAGCAGGAAAGAACGTGTTTGGCACTTATTTGATTCCCTAGGGTGGGGTAGGGAGGTATCTAGGTCCTCTCATGCTCATTTGTAACTGTGAATGGGCAAGTACAGCAACCACGACCTTCCTTATGATGTCCTTGTAACAGGGGTTCAACCCTCAGGGATGAGGCTCTGTGTTACTCCACTAGGTAAGCTACCAAGTCCGGTGGAAGTGCTAGAGAGAGAGAGGAATATAGAAAGGGTGATAGAAGAGGGAGATGAGTACTAGTTTTTGCTATAAGACCAACTGCAGCAGCTACTAAGTTTCCTCAAGAATTGTGACCACAGAATCCTGGAGAATCTGTGCCTGGATGGGAGTAAATCTTATGTAAGAAAGAAGAGCAATGAAATGGATGCTGTAGATGCTCAGCCCAGATTCCCTTTACTGGCCCTTGTATTGTCCCCCATTTGCAAGGAGTATTGGCCACTCACAGCTCACAGCTGCCCCTTTCTCTGGAGAGTTGCCCTCAGTTGAGGTTACTGCCTCACCCAGCAGGTTACACACCTGCCACTATCCAGGGGTGGCCACAGCTAATGGCCCCAAAAATAAGGGGTACAAAAGGCTGGCTCTCTTGTCTCAAGGAGGAGCATCTTTGCAGTGCAATTTATGCTTCAGGCTCCCATTCCACCCATGTTGAGGATCAGGCCAAGGCTAGATTTTACCTGAGACCACATCTTTGCTCAGTTTTTTCTTCTCTTGTTTTTCTCCCTCCTTTGCAAGCTTTGCCTAAAAATCATGCCCTTAGTACAACTCGTGCATCCAATTTACTTTCTTATGCTCTGTTTCTAGGGAACTAGACCTAAGACAATTAAATTAGTAATAAAATAAATTCAAACAAACATATCAATAATCTTCACTTGATAGAGCAGCTTTTTTTAATTAATTTTCCCATAGCATGGTGTTTATTTTGGTACAAGCAGGAATGCAAATCCAAAGGATGTAATTTAGAGGAAACTCTGTCCTGTCTATTCTCTAGGAACTAGAACAAGGAGAATGAGAGAAGATGATTGTGGGTAAATCAAACCGTTTTCTCCTAATTACAGCTGAATAACTGGGAGCAAACTCCCATGGAAGGTTGTGATCTGCTTTTTTTTTTTTTTTTTTTTTTTTTTAACATCTTTATTAGAGTATAATTGCTTTACAATGGTGTGTTAGTTTCTGCTTTATAACAAAGTGACTCAGTTATACATATGTTCCCATATCTCTTCCCTCTTGCAACTCCCTCCCTCCCACCCTCCCTATCCCACCCCTCCAGGCGGTCACAAAGTACCGAGCTGATCTCCCTGTGCTATGTGGCTGCTTCCCACTAGCTACCTATTTTACGTTTGGTAGTGTAACTATGTCCATGCCTCTCTCTCACTTCGTCCCAGCTTACCTTTCCCCCTCCCCATATCCTCAAGTCCATTCTCTAGTAGGTCTGTGTCTTTATTCCTGTCTTACCCCTAGGTTCTTCATGACATTTTTTTTTCTTAAATTCAATATATATATGTTAGCATACGGTATTTGTCTTTCTCTTTCTGACTTACTTCACTCTGTATGACAGACTCTAGGTCTATCCACCTCATTACAGATAGCTCAATTTCGTTTCTTTTTATGGCTGAGTAATATTCCATTGTATATATGTGCCACATCTTCTTTATCCATTCATCTGATGATGGACACTTAGGTTGTTTCCATCTCCAGGCTATTGTAAATAGAGCCGCAATGAACATTTTGGTACATGACTCTTTTTGAATTATGGTTTTCTCAGAGTATATGCCCAGTAGTGGGATTGCTGGGTCATATGGTAGTTCTATTTGTAGTTTTTTAAGGAACCTCCATACTGTTCTCCATAGTGGCTGTACCAATTCATATTCCCACCAGCAGTGCAAGAGTGTTTCCTTTTCTCCACACCCTCTCCAGCATTTATTGTTTCTAGATTTTTTGATGATGGCCATTCTGACTGGTGTGAGATGATATCTCATTGCAGTTTTGATTTGCATTTCTCTAATGATTAATGATGTTGAGCATTCTTTCATGTGTTTGTTGGCAGTCTGTATATCTTCTTTCGAAAAATGTCTATTTAGGTCTTCTGCCCATTTTTGGATTGGATTGTTTGTTATTGAGCTGCATGAGCTGCTTAAAAATTTTGGAGATTAATCCTTTGTCAGTTGCTTCATTTGCAAATATTTTCTCCCATTCTGAGGGTTGTCTTTTTGGTCTTGTTTATGGTTTCCTTTGCTGTGCAAAAGCTTTGAAGTTTCATTAGGTCCCATTTGTTTATTTTTGTTTTTATCTCCATTTCTCTAGGAGGTGGGTCAAAAAGGATCTTGCTGTGATTTATGTCATAGAGTGTTCTGCCTATGTTTTCCTCTAAGAGTTTTATAGTTTCTGGCCTTACATTTAGGTCTTCAATCCATTTTGAGCTTATTTTTGTGTATGGTTTTAGGGAGTGGAGCAGCTTTTCTTGATATCAGCACTCTGCTATCACTGTGTGGGTATACAATGACATGGGGCACAGCCCCTGCTTTCACTGAACTCACCATCTAGTTTGGAAGTAAAAATATAGATGTGTGCACAACTTAAACTTGAGACTCAGTGCTAGATGGTACCAAACTGACAAGACGTAAAATTGGAGTTCAGAAAAAAAGAAGTGTCTTCCTTAGAGAGCTACATACTTGAAAGTAACTATCAAAATGTTTGTTATATGAAAGAATTTTCACTACCATAATTTGAAAATTTGTGTAATGTTGACAATGTGTACTAAAGTGACTAAGTCAGTGAAATGTTGTTAATTTACTGCATTAATAAGAGTTAAAATAAAGCATATACATTTCCAAAATATTAGCATCTGGATCGATGATCTCATGCTATAAGTTGTTTATTCAGAACTGAGCTGAAGCTCAAAGTGTAGTACCCAGATGCTGCTGTACACCGAGAGGACAGAGCATGTTGCTTCTCTTCCTCCGTAGCTGTCAGAGAGCAACCATAGGGGGCAATGCAAGCTCAGCAGTAGCATTCTCAGCTCCCTGTCTTTTCAAAGCTTTGCTGCTTTATTATTCTTGCTTAAAACAGGCTGAATCTTTACAGTTTCACAATGTCTTAAACTGCATAATTACTTTAAGGTTTGGGGCAAGCCATATGTAGAAAAGTAAAAGAGTTGAATATACAGAAAAATATTTTATAAAGATACAAAGAGTAAATGGGGAGGGACAGGGTTTGAGTTTACAGTTGATACAAAAGTAGAACAGAAGTTTGTAGCTAGTACACAAGAAGTCTAATCTACTCCACTAATTTTTGTCTGTCAAATTCCTGTTTTCTGAAAAGACAAGTCTGTGGAAAAGCAAACTAATTCTTATTTAAATTTTGTTATATTTCTTAATGAATTTGGTGTCTGAATACTGTGAATGAAGAGACAGTTGTTGAACAAATAAAATAGTTCTCACAAATCATTTGAAGGGGCATATGCATTTCACATATTTCTGTGCTCTTATCTTAAGGTTCCAGAGTTAGTGTACCAACATATGAATATGGATACATATTGATGAGTATGATTTTCTTGCCCATCATTATAAAAATATCTTTCCTAGTTGAACAGTTAATGAAATGATGAGAAAATCTGAGGTGAACATTAGCAGTCTACTTTCATTTTGTTTCATCAAAAAGAATCTCTTTTACAATTACTATTTACTTGCAATAACTGCAGCAGAAAATGATTTAATGTTCAACATGTGCATTAAAATGTATTTGCTTTTTTTAATATGTAAAAGCTGATGGAAATTTCATTTAAGCACAATTCCTGTATCACAGATTTTAAGCAAAATGAAAGGAAGTTAGGGTATCATTTAAACATGGCTATAAAAATAATTTCTTTCAGTGGCTAGAGGGAAGGAAGGATTGGTCAAAGTAATTTTTATCTTTGATGGGATTCCCCACTAGTCTGCTCTCTTATTTGGCTTAATGCATGCCACAATAATCATGCTATTTCTTCCTAGCATTTTTCTAGCTCACAGTGGTAAGAATAATTGAATGGTGTTTATATTCTAAAGTGCCTTTTCTCACTAAGCTCAGAAGTTCTTTCTGAGTATTAATTCTTACAGTATTTTTGTGTGGAACACAAGGATGTGTATTATTATCTTGTTACCCCCCTTCTAACAACAAGGATAGTGAGGCATATATGCAGTAAATGATACACAAGACAGAGTCAGGGTGCCAGAAGCAGATCACAGCCTGACTTCCAGTTCATAAGCCAGACCATACTTTCTAGGAATTATTAACATACTTGAGGATTGAATCCTGGCAAGTAGTAGCTATCTTCTAAGTCCTTGTTTTCAGTCCTAGAATGTTAACATTGATAAGAAGGAAAAATTTAATAACTTGGAGTAGGTTAATTCTGTTGCATCCTGGATAATACAGAGATTGTAAACAAGCAAGTTGTAAATAACTGCAATAATAGGAATGTTATTGATAATAATTTGAAGTGTAAATGTTTAATGGCACAGGTATAAAATTCACAACAATTAACACAAATTTTAAAAAAACCTTTAAAATAACAGCCAGCTTAGAGGCTGCTAGAAAGAAAAAAAAAAGAAATAGTTATGTAATTTGGATGTAGAATTATAGGTGTTTAAATTTATGGGATAGACCCTAACCATGTAAGAGGTTTCAGAGACTCAAAGTGAATTCCAGCTAGGAGACTTATCTTTTCTAAAGGGCATCCTTTGCTTGTGTCTGTAACTGGATAACTTTGAAATCATGAAATCCCACTTCTGCCAATTATTACTACAGAGAAATTTCTTCACACATGCACAAAAAATTTATTGGTTGAGGCTTAAAGATGTTCAGGTAGGCCTGGAACATGATATATACTCAATATATGTTATTTAGCAAATACATGAATTCTCTTTTGAGAATTCTTACCCAAATTATTTTAATCTTTTTAAAGTATGATAATAGTATCACAATTTTATATATATGTATATATGTATTTAAGCTTTATTGTCTTTTAGAGATATCTAAAAGATATTATCTATTCTCCCATTTACATATGAAATAATTTGAAGTTTCTGATTTGCTTAAGCATAAATCTGGAGGGTATGAGGGGTATATGAATCAAGATTGGCCATGATTTAAATATTGCTAAAGCTGTATGATAGGTGTATGGGAAGTCAAGTATATTCTTTACTTTTGTTTATATTTAAAATTTTCTATAATAAAAATGTTTTAAGTATAAAAAGTTATATCCATATATATTAGGTAAGAGATTATTTTTAATCTATTATAAGAAAATACATCTCACCTTTCTGGGATTTAGCTGTATGGGAAACTCATCTATCTAGAACATGGTCAAGGAGAGTGATGTCAGCATCATGGTGGTGTGAGAAGCTTCCTTTCCTTCACTCTTTCAATCTACAACTAGTAAGACATCTATAACTCAACAAAGGTTCCCCTGCCCAGTACACCAGGACAACAGAGAGATTTGCATGTCTATACATCTGAAGGTGGGTGGACTTCAGAGAAGGCAGAATGAAGGAACAGTGGAGGCAGAGCCTATGATTCTGTCACCTGTGCCCACAGAGAACTGGGCAGCAGCAGCAACAGGGTCCGAGACCCTGGTCCCTCCAGCCTTGGCACTCCTGTGACTCTGGCCCCTGCTCGTGGTGGTGGTGCCCACAAACCTGACAACTCTAGAAGCAGTGGAGACACCTTTGATCCTGAACGCCCCCCCATTATCCCCATCACCCCACTGTAGTAGCAGTGCCCACAACCAAGGAGAACTTGGATGCAGCATAGTCCATCTCACTGTCCCCAGCAGTGATACTCGTGTCAGCAGTGACCCTGGTAGCAGCAAGATAACTGTGAGGCACAAACAGAGACAACAAGGGCACCACCAGTGACACCTCTGGCAGAGGTGGTGGAGGTTGGAAAGTGACACTTCTCAAGTGTAGCCAGAGGCAGCTCAGGTAAGAGAAACCAAAAACTGTGCTATAGTGCCACCTACTGAAAAACAAAAGAAAAGCCTCTAAGTACCAACCTGTTGAACTAGAATCAAAGTAAAAAAAAGTTTTACCTAAATAAGAAATGTGTTCACTATTTCAAATGAGCCACCAGAGGAATAAATCATTAAGCACCATGAAAAACCATGGTAACATGGTATCACAAAAAGAAAAAAAAATACAATTCTCCAGAAGCCAAGTCTGTGATCTAACACTTAGAGAATTCAAATTAACTGTCATGAAGGAATTCGACAAGCTATGAGGAAACTCAGAAAGGCAGTTCAATGAGCTCAGGAATAAAATTAATGAACAAAAGTGATATGTTACCAAAGCGGTTGAAACTCTAAGAAAGAATCAAACAGAAATACTAGAGCTGAAGAAATCAATAGATGAGATGAAGAATGCAATAGAAAGCATTGAAAATGGTGCAGACCATATAAAATCAGAGAGAATCAGCAAGCTTAAAGGTAGAAATCTAGAAATTATTTAAATAGAATCTTCATTTTAAAAGTGAAGAAAGAAGGGACGGGAGATGATACTCGCAGCAAATGGCAGACAAAAGAAAACAAGGGTAGCCATACTTATATTAAACAAAATAGACTTCAAGCCAAAAAAGGTAACAAGAGACAAAGATGGACATTATATATTGATAAAGGGAATAATCAATCAAAAAGACATAACACTTATTAATATATGTGCACCTAACATAGGAGCATCAAAATATATAAAGTAAGTATTAACGGACTTAAAATAGAAATTAACATCAAAACAATAATAGTAGGGACTTTAACACCTCACTTATATTAATGAATAGATCATCCAGACAGAAAGTCAATAAGGAAACATCAGTCTTAAATCAAACATTAGACCAGATTGACTTAATAAATTTATGAAGAACACTCCATCCAAATGCAGCAGACTACACATTCTTCTCAATGCAAAAGGAACAGTCTCAATGATAGACCATATGTTGGGACACAAAACCAGTCTCAGTAAATTTAAGAAGATTGAAATAATATCAAACATCTTTTTCAACTACAATGGCATGAAACTAGAAATCAACTATAAGAAGAAAGCTGGGAAAAATCACAAATATGAGAAGACTAAACATCATGCTACTGAACAACTGTTCGGTCAAGGAGAAGTCAAAAGAGAAATAAAAAATAGAGAAGACAAATGAGAATTAAAATATGACATGCCAAAATCTATGGGATGCAGCAAAATTAGTACTAAGAGGGAAGGTTATAACAATAGAGGTCTTCCTCAAGAAACAGGAAAAATCTCAACTAAACAATCTAACACTATACTGAAAGAAACTAGAAAAAGAAGAGCAAATGAAGCCCAAAATCAGTGAAAGGAAGGATATAATAAAAACCAGAGTGGAAATAAGTGAAACAGAGACTAAAAAGACAATAGAGAAGATCAATGAAGCTAACAGCTAGCTCTTTGAAAAGAAAAACAAGATTGACAACTTTTAGCTAGACTACTAAGGAAAAAAGAGAAGATTGAGATAAATAAAATGAAGATTGAGATAAATAAAATTAGAAACAAAAGAAGAAAAATTACAATGGATAACACAAAAATCAAAGAATTATAAGAGATACTATGAACAAATTAGATAACCTAGAAGAAATGGATAAATTCTTAGAATCATACAACCTTCCAAGACTGAATCATGAAGAAATAGAAAATCTGAATAGACTGATCACTAGTAAGGAGATTTAAACAGTAATCAAAAACCTGCCAAAAAGCAAAAGTCCGGGATGAGATGGCTTTCAAGCTGAATTATAACAAACAATCAAGGAAGATTTAGTGCCTATCCTTCTCAAACTCTTCCAAAAAATTGAAGAGGCGAGAATGCTTCCTGACTCATCTTATGATTACATCAACATTACCCTTATACCAAAACCAGACAAAGACAACACAAAAAAGAAAATTACAGACCAATATCTCTGATGAACATAGATGTAAAACTTTTTAACAATATATTAGCAAACTGTATACAACAGTACTTTAAAGGAATCATACACCATGATCCATTGGGATTTATTCCATGAATGCAAAGATAGTTCAACATCTGCAAATCAATCAAAGTGATATAACACATTAATAAAATGAAACATAAAGGCATATCATCACAATAGATGCAGAAAAAGCATTTGGCAAGATTCAACACCCATTTATGATAAAAATGCTCAATAAAATAGGTATACAATGAATGTACAGCAACATAATAAAGGCCATGTGTGACAGACCCATAGCTAACATAATACTCAATGGTGAAAAACTGAAAGCTATTCCTCTAATATCAGGGACAAGACAAGGATGCCAACTTTTGTTACTCTTATTCAACATAGAATTGGAATTCCTAGCTATAGCAGTTAGGCAAGAAAAAGAAATAAAAGTTATTCAAATTGGAAAGAAGTAATATTGTCACTATTTGTGGATGACATAATTTTATGTATAGAAAACCCTAAATACTCCACCAAAAAAAGGTTAGAATAAAATACAGTACAGTTACAGGGTACAAAATCAATATACAAAAATCTGTTGGGTTTCTGTAAGCTAACAACAAACTAGTAGAAATAGAAATTAAGAAAACAATCTCATTTACAATTGCAGTAGAAAGAATGAGATACCTAGGAATAAATTTAACCAAGGAGGTGAAAGATCTGTATGCAGAAAACTATAAGATGTTGAAAGAAATCGAGGACACAAAGAAATGAAAAGATATTCTATGCTCATGGATTGGAAGAATAAACATATTAAAAATGTCCAGACTACGTAAAGCAATCTATAGATTCAATGCAATCCCTATCAAAATCCCAATGATATTTTTCACACAAATAGAACAGAAAATCCTAACATTTGTATGGAACCACAAAAGGTCCTGAATAGCCAAAGCAATCCTGAGAAAAAAGAACAAAGCCAGAGTTATCATAATCCCTGATTTTAAATTATACTACAAAACTGTAGTAATGAGGGCTTCCCTGGTGGCGCAGTGGTTGGGAGTCTGCCTGCCGACGCAGGGGACGCGGGTTCGTGCCCCAGTCCGGGAGGATCTCACATGCTGCGGAGTGGCTGGGCCCGTGGGCCATGGCCGCTGAGCCTGCACGTCTAGAGCCTGTGCTCCACAGCAGGAGAGGCCACAACAGTGAGAGGCCTGCGTACCACAAAAACAAAACAAAACTATAGTAATATAGCTGTCAAAACAGCATGGTGTTGGCAGAAAAAGAGACACACAGATCAATGGAACAAAACTGAGAGCCCAGAAATAAACCCACATGTACATGAATAATTAATTTATGACAAAGGAACAAAGAACATACAATGGAGAAAGTATAGTCTCTTCAATAAATGGTGTTGTGAAAACTGGACAGCTGCATGCAAAAGAATGAAATTAGACCAATGTTTTATACCACAAAATTAACTCAAAATGGATTGTAGACTTGAATGTAAGACTTGAAATCGTAAAACTCCTGGAAGAAAACATAGGCAGTACACTCTTTGATGTTGGTCTTAACAGCATCTTTCTGGATATTCCCTTGTCTCCTCAGGCAAGGGGAACAAAAACAAGAATAAACAAGTGGAACTACATCAACTCAAAAGCTTGTCCACAGCAAAGGAAACCATCAACAAAACGAAAAGACAACCTATGGAATGGGAGAAAATATTCACAAATCATTTATCCAGGGAGGAGTAAATATCCGAAAAATATAAAGAACTCATACAGCTCAACAGCAACAAAACAAACAACTCAATTTAAAAATGGGGAAAAGATCTGACTAGACATTTTCCCAAGGAAGACATACAGATGGCCAACAGACATAGGAGAAGATGTTCAACATCACTAATTATTAGGGAAATGCACATGAAAACTACAATGAGATATCATTTCATGCTCTTTAGAATGAGTATCATCAAAATACAAGAAATAACAAGTGCTGGAGAGGATATGGAGAAAAGGGAACGCGTATTCACTGGTGAACCCTTATTCACCAGTATAAGTTGGTGTAGCCACTATGGAAAACAGTGTGGAAATTCCTCAAAAAACTAACAATAGAACTGCCATATGATCCAGCTGTTCCACTTCTGGATATTTATGTGAAAAATATAAAAACACTTATTCAAAAAGATATATGCACCCCTATGTTTATTGTAGCATTATTTACAATTGCCAAGATATGGAAACAACCTAAGTGCCTGTTGACAGATGAATGGATATAAAAGATGTGGTGCATATGTATAATGGAATACTACTCAACCATAAAGAAGATAAAACCTAGTCATTTGCAACAAATGAATGGACCTTGAGGTTACTATGCTAAGTGAAATAAGTCAGACAGAGAAAGACAAATACCTTATGATTTCACTCCTATGTGGATTATAAAACAAAATTAAAACAAATGAACAAACAGAACAAAACAAAAACAAACACACAAATACAAAGAACAGATTGATGGTTACCAGAGGGGAAGCAGAGTAGGGAGAGGGCAAAAATGAGTAAAGGGGGTCAACTGTATGGTGATGGATGGAAACCAGACTTTTGGTGGTGAACACACTGTATGTAGTATATACAGAGGTTGAATTATAATGCTATACACATGAAACCTGTATAATGTTATAAACCAGTGTTACCTCATAAAGAAAACAGTAAATAAAATAAAAGTGAATGTATGGAAAAAAAGAACATAGTCAAAAAATAAAACATACTCACAAAAAAGGGGTCCCTCAGAAGTCAATATGACTATCATAAGATAGTATACTGACACATATTATTATTTGAGGCATTCTAATAAAAGATGCTATTTAACTAGGTTAAAAGAATTAATAGTTTGAGAATTCATAGACTTAGGGTCAAATACTTGTGCTAGAATTTACTAACTTGGTAATTTATTTCAGTTCTGTGAGTTTCCATCTCCTCATATATAAAATGGATATGACAGTATCTATCTTAAAGGGTTTTAATGAAGTTTGCAAGTGATTAAGATTTTGTCTGGTACTTGGTAAGTGTTTTATAAATGGTAGCTAAAAGTTTTAAGCTTGATTATCTCATTTTTGAGACCACTCAAAATTAAAGTCGGAAACAGTTATATGATTTTCAATGAAGGATGAGACCCTTGAGATCACCTAGTAGGAAAACATGGTCAGAAAAATCCACAAGAAGAAATAAGCTACTTTATAAAGGCAAGAATTGAGTCTCTTTTAGTATGAGTACCCCAAACCCTACATTCCTTGCTAATGCTTTTGTATGCCTTTGCATTACAACATGGGGCAATAAGGGAGATAGTGATCATAGAGAATTATTAAGAGAAGTTAACACACAAACCTGACATCTCTAAGGCTAAACACAATAAAAGTTTGTTTTCCACTCCTGTCACAAGCCATTGTAAGTCAGAAAGTTCACCTGGGAAGTTCTTCACTCAGACTCCTTTCTCTTGGCTCCATCACACTCTGGGATATCCTTGGAATTCTCTGATGGATTCACTTCATTTGTTCAATCAGTACATAAAAGAAAAGGATCATGTGAGATATTTTAGGGGTCATGCCTGGAAATGAAATTCATCTTTTTCATCTACATTCTATTGGCCATATCCCCAGCTGGCTACAGTGCACCTAGGAGATGTAGTCTTCCTGTGTATCCACAGTGTGCGGACCATAGACCATTGTCTCTGCTACAGTAGACAGTGAAAGAAGTGTCTTAACAGTTCTAGGAAGTTTTATACAAAAATAGGGTGAATTATGTATCCTTATGTAATCTCTGCTGGATTGTAAGCTCTCTGAGCCTGGGGACATGACTTGGTCATTTCTTACTTCCAGCTAGTGCTCAGTAAATAGTTTAAGGTAAATAGTAGGTTTTTTGTTTTGTTTTGGTTTGGTTTTTTGTGGTACGCGGGCCTCTCGCCACTGTGGCCTCTCCCATTGCGGAGCACAGGCTCCGGACGCACAGGCCCAGCGGCCATAGCTCACGGGCCCAGCCTTTCCACGACACGTGGGATCCTCCTGGACCGGGGCACGAACCCGTGTCCCCTGCATCGGCAGGCGGACTCTCAACCACTGTGACACCAGGGAAGCCCTAAATAGTAGTTTTGTTAAGTAAATAAATCCAGAAAGCCTGGTAGATTCTGTATAAATTTATATTTATGGCATTTCAGTTTGGAAATAAGTCTGTCTAGTATTAAAGACAAAGCAAGTTGTAAAAGAAAGAATTCAGTGTGATCTTGAATACCTTTATACATTAGTTGAATAATAGAATCAATATAGCTTACTGTAGTTGAAATATTAGAAAAGTTTTGGACATTTTACTGGACCACATAAATTATGACCTTACTCCTTGGGCTGGAATTTGCTTAAAGATAATATAAATAAATATGGATTATATAAAATTCTAAAAAAGGAATCTAAGAGTATCTGTATAAAAAGATTTATCTACTCCTTGCCTCCAAAAAATATCTGAAAAAGATTTCATTTTTCTAAGTATTCCTTTCCTTCCTAAATCTGGAATTTTAGAACTGAAAGATAAGAAGCTCCACTCTCCTAATTTTCTTCTGGTGGTCAAGAGAGAAATGAGAAGAATTTAGTTCATTTACAAAAAAAGTAAATAAATATTTTAAAATTTATTAGCACAAGAGGTGTAGCAGAACAGATAAGTATTGCAGGAAGTGGATATGGTAGCTTGGTGACCGGGTAGAAGAATCATCCAAGACAAAATGACAGACTCAGCAGCGGTTCACTGTTTGACAGTGAGATTTTGGACAATACCGTCAGGATAAAGTACTTTTCATGCTAAATTCATTTATAGGCCTCAGGCTTGGGGATGACTCAGACCACCAATGAGAATTATAGACAATGACATAATTTTGAAAGAAGATAATAGAGTGGAAGAAATGAGTAAATGTTTTTGTAAGTAACAGTGACAATAAAACAATAATAAAACCATTAAAATGGAAGGGTTACACTAGAATGTACTATAGATGTTGCTGTAGATATTTTTGCCATCTCTATGATTGATTCTGGTGAATCTTACTTCAGTTCGATACTTTTGTCACCTGTCTACAACACAGAATTAAAAAAAAAGAAAACTGATGTACAAAATACCAACAAAAATTATTGCTGAACATAGTTATTTCAACTTATTTGAAATATAATGGTCCCTGAACCTCAGTGAAGTTTGGAAACTGCTGGAAAACTATCGAGAAAGCAAATAGAGATATTTTAAAGGCATAGCTAAAAATAGGCGATTTTTTTAGACTTTAGATTCAGTACCATTTTCTTTAAAATTCAAAACCATATTTGTTAGAGTTCTGGCATAAGGCATCTGAGGAAGTTGCTGCCAGAAGATTTTTGCTCATCTCAAAACAAACAAACAAAAAAGAAAACAATAGGCTTGGTAATAGATACTGTTTGATGTGAGAGATTGGCTGTATATATTCAGTAGAAACGGAAATCAGTGGAAATTCTAAAATTTATGAAATAAAACACATTGTTGACTTTGTTTTTTCCAAATTGAAATTATTGGTTGGACTTAATGGCAGTTGGCTTCTTTATTTTTTTTTAATTTTTTTGGCTTCTTTAAAGTAACTAAATTGACAACCAAAAAGTGAAAGCCTGTTTTTAAGTTCTTTTCATGTCTTTCACCACCTAAAACATATCTATGCATAATGAACTTTAAAATGCATGCTTTTTATATCCTCTGCCACAATTATCGTTTACAGATTTTAACTCTTATAAAGGATCTCTGAGAAATAATTTCTAAATACTGCTTACCCTGTGCACACGCATGTGCGCACACACACACACACACAGATACACACATTAAATGTGCATCAGGAAGATGTGTAAGGGTTATATCTTTATATTGACTGAGTTATTTAATATCGAAGATTAGTCTTTTTTCTATTTTTATTGAAATTAAGCAATATTTTAAAGGAGTCCTTTAGTCATCTGACACAATCTAAAATACCTTCATTTTCAATCTCTGTAGAGTTAAGCGGAAACCGGTGTACTGCCTTCTGCTTTCTTTCATGAATAGAATTTAGTTGTACTAAGGTAATGGTGCAAATTTACAATATCCATAAAAGCACCGTTATTGTATTGCTTTGCCTAATGCATTAGGAAAAGAAGACCACTTGGCAGACACCACATATCTACAAACAAACAAAATGCACTAAAATCAAAATTGCATTACTTTTGTCAATAATTTGTGTTATAATTTTTATGGCAAAAATTAATAGAAAGGATTCCTTAAATAAAAATGGGTTTGACATTTTCCTTTTGTTGTTGCTGCCCTGATTGTATTTACATCCCGTCATTTATTGCCCATTAAAGAAGTAATGCTATGTTAATGTAAGGGGGAAAAAAATCAATGCTACTGAAATCAGTAGCTGTGGGGAAACAGTGCAGCAGCTGGTTTGCAAACAGTGAGCCCATATAGATCAATGAAATTACAAGCTGAATCTGCTGATGCTCACAAACTGCTCCAGCAGTGTGCTGTCTAACCTTTTTTCAAGTTCAAAAGCTCTAGAATCCCAGTGATAACTAAAGGGAAAGCAGGGCAAAGGCAACCAGGAGACAATGACAAGGCACCTGGAGTATTTTACTGTGATATGTGATGTTCTACTTTTGCATCTACCAGGGTAACTACATACCTTTAACCTGTAGAA
This sequence comes from Aethalodelphis obliquidens, assembly GCF_003676395.1. Taxonomy (NCBI): domain Eukaryota; kingdom Metazoa; phylum Chordata; class Mammalia; order Artiodactyla; family Delphinidae; genus Aethalodelphis; species Aethalodelphis obliquidens. The sequence goes on along the minus strand of NW_020837947.1, from coordinate 59,168,851 downwards.
GAGCCCTATAATCTATAAATGAGCCACATAGAGAGCTTTCACATCCCAGAAAATCTCTACCTTAAGAGGGTTCCTTGACCTGGAACATCAGAAGTCTCCTTGATACTTCACAAATCTGCTTGTTGAGCTAAATTCCAGAAACTATTAATCTGTGAGATAATGTTGGGATTCTAGAATATATGATGTGTTGGGCTTGTTGACTTATTATGGTCTCTAAAGTTTTATTTATTATGAGATATTATTATATCCATTGAGCCTTAGCTTTTTGATAACAAATCACTGATCAGATACATTCACATTTAATATTTGAAAAAGACAACAAATTTTCCATCTCAATAAACTGATTTTTAGTGTCAATTTAAATGACAGTAGTAAGTGTTTTTCCCTATGAATATTGAATTTTCAAATTTTTTTTTAGTTAAGCCTTCCTTGGGCACTCAGGTGTATTTTAAATGTATTTCCTAAGACACACAAAAACTTTAACATAAGAAGTGTTAACTGACACAAAGAGAGGGAAGTCAGTATTCACAGAAGAGAATCATAACAACTTGTTGATGAATTAAAAAGCAATAAGCTAATTCTGTTTAAAACCAGAAGTGATCTTTGACATTGACACACGTAACGTGGTTTTTCTACCACCTGGACAGGATAAATGACTTACCCAAGATCACACATCTATTAAATGGTAATACTGGAACTTAGATCCAAACATTTCTAGGTCAATGGGCAGTGCTGTCCCCACCACATGATGCTACCATTAACATTGATTTGGGTGGGAAAAAAGGAAGAGAATGTGGAAGGCAGAAGAAAGTAGAATGCAGATTTTCCTGGGAGGCTTTTATTCAAGTGTATACAGATATATATTTGTATATATAAGTGTATACAGATATATATTTATCCATAAAATCATATGGAATAAAGTTAATCATAAAATATTATTCCTACTTAAATTCTTCTTAATCCAGTTGTTGACAAGAAGAACAAAAAGGTTTTTATCCCCTTCCTTCCTCTCTCCCTCCCTAAACCAATTAAAGAAAATGCAAAACAAAACTAGTGGTTATAGGGCCAACCTAAGGCAAGCCTGTCAGCAAGGCTGACCATACTCCATCTCCTCCTCAAATATGCACTGAGTAAAAATGTCCTGAGAGGCACAAGACGTGCTTTCGTTGAACCCTAGTTCAGTAATTATATTGATTTAAATCATTCTGTCTATCTCAATCCTCTAAGATAGTGACACCAGAGTGACATGATCTTTATGGGACTGGCTCATGATGTAATGGCAGAAATCTCAGCTAAATAACACAATTGGCAACTCTCATAATTCAGGCTCCTTATTCAAATCTACCTGGATTTTTATTCAAAATCACTTCTTTTGTATGATTCTTTAAAAATTAATACAATTTTTAGTGGATGAGATAAACAGGAGTTATATTCTTTTCCATATAAAGAATACTCACACGAGATAAATTGTTACATTTTAGGGTGTATACATTTAAAAATAATGTCAGCAATAAGCAGAGTATTGATGCTATCTCCTAAGTAATTTTAGAAAAGCTAAATATGAGCAATACCTATATTTTACCTATTAATATTTTAGGTAGTGTGACCCCTGCTAAACACACCAAGTGATACAATTAAAAATTATAATATTTTAAATATTCTCATATTTTCAAATTTTCAAGATATTTTCATTTCTTCATTTTGATATCCTAATGAATACTGTGAGGCAAGAAGATTGGATATTATCGGATATTATCCAGTTCAGAGAAGAATATGAAGAGGTCAAGTCAACTAATCAGAGATGAGAACTCAACTCTGGGGAACAACTCCATTATTTCATTATTGCCTCTCTTTTATACTTTGAGTTGCGATATATGAAGTAAGAAAAAAACTGAAGGATGAGGTGAAAAATTTGCTCCTCATACTGTATGAGTATACTTATGATTCTGACCCAGAAAGAAAAAGACACTCAGGGTCTTTAAACTCGGGTAATGGAGTAAGTTTACATTTCAAAAATAATTTTCCAGGACTTTTTAAAGAGCAATGTATTAACACGTGGCAGAGCATCACAGAGTTATTGCAAAGTCTTCACAAAGAAGACAAGAAATCATTAAATATACAATCGTGCTGTACTGTAGCTGTGGAGGATGGTTGATGAAGCAGATGGAAGTATCATGGAGTTTATTATATCTGCAACATGGGGGAAGTATTTCCAAGTAATTCTGCACCTGGCGAATGTCCTTTTTCCAGCTAAAAGCCAAATAATATCATCTCCTACCACCATCGCCAAAGAGTAGAGACGTGCAGGGCAAGTGGACAGAGGGCAAAGAAAAAGCAGTGGGTATAGCTGACAGGCAAGATCTAGACAAAAACAAAATAATAAACTAAAGAGAACACAGTCAGGTACTTTCTTTTAATACATTAATGATTAATGGTTTTATAAGTTCTTAGGATTAGTTAATATTAGAGATATATATATTATTTGTAATAGTAATTGGTATGTTTGCTTAAGTTGACTCTAGGTAAAATGTACATAATTCATTTCACAGTGTGGCTTTTTACTTATTCTCAGCTAATCCATCTGTTAACATTATACAGTTCTGAATTAACATAATCTATTAAGAATGGTAAAATAAAAGAGAGCTATCTGAATTGGGTAGAAACCATTATATAATTGTAATCACAATTGCGATGTTGAACAGAAAAAGACAAGAAAAGCTGCCTTCTTTCAGCATGCTGCCTTAATAAGGACTCATCCTTTCCGATTGTGCCATTCTTCCTAGTTTTATAATATATAAATCATCAAGATTTTTTTTTGATACTTTCTACATTACAAGACTCATTGGTTGAATGATTAAATTGAATGATGGTATGGATATATAGCTCTAACCAGTGTGTGTGTGTGTGTGTGTGTGTGTGTGTGTGTGTGTGTGTGTGTGCAAATAAACGTTGGTTAGAAATTGATTTAGATGTCACATTTATAGACTTAGTTCTTTTTAAAAATTTGTGTCAACTTTATATAAATATACTACATCTAATTTGATCATTTTTGACAGTTGTTTACACCCATGAAATACCTCCACAGTTAGATACAGACCATTTCCATCACACTCAATATTCCTTGCGTCCCATTGCCCTATTGCAGACCATTCCTCCTGTCACTCACAATTCCAGGCAAACATTGATTTTTTTTCAATTTTATATTGAAGTATAGCTGATTTACAATATTGTGTTAGTTTCAGGTGTACAGTAAAGTGATTCAGTTATACATATACATATATCCATTCTTTTTCAGATTCTTTTCCCATATACGTTATTACAGAATATTGAGCAGAGTTTCCTGTGCTATACAATAGATCCTTGTTGATTACCTATTTTATATATAGTAGTGTGTATATGTTAATCCCCAAATCCTAATTTATTCCTCTTCCTGACCTTTCCCCTTTGGTAAACATAAGTTTGTTTTGGAGGTCTGTGAATCTGTTTTGTAAATAAGTTCATTTGTATCATTTTTTTTTTTTTTAGATTCCACATATAAGTGATATCATGTGACATTTGTCTTCCAGTGTCTGACTTACTTCATTTAGTATGATAATCACTAGGTCCATCCATGTTTCTGCAAATGGCATTATTTCATTCTTTTTTATGGCTGAGTAATATTCTATTGTATATATGTAATACATCTTCTTTATCCATTCCTCTATCAATGGACATTTAGGTTGCTTCCATGTCTTGCTATTGTAAATAGTGCTGCAGTGAACACTAGGGTGCATGTATCTTTTTGAGTTATGGTTTTCTCTGGATATATGCCTAGGAGTAGGATTGCAGGATCATATGGTAGTTCTATTTTAGTTTTTTTAAGGAACCTCCATACTGTTTTCCATAGTGGTTGTACCAATTTATATTCCCACCAACAGTGTAGGAGGGTTCCCTTTACTCCACACCCTCTCCAGCATTTATTGTTTGTAGACTTTTTGATGATGGCCATTGTGACTGGTGTGAGTTGATATCTCACTGTAGTTTTGATTATTAAATTAAGGTTATGCATTTTAGGAAAGGATACTATAGAGGTGATTTGTCCTTTGCAGTCTATCATATCAGGGGGTGCATGATGCTGATATATCTTATCATATTAACCATGATCACTTGATTAAGTTAGTGTCTGCTGGGTTTCTCCATTGTTATTTTTGTTTTTAATAGATAAATATCTTGGAGGATACATTATTATTTAATGTAATTATTAATATGCCTGAATTTATGTCTATTATTTTCTCTTTTTCCTTATTTTATTGGGGGGGCATTCTTTTTCTTTTGCCTTTGGATTATTTTAATACTTTTTCCATCTAGTTTATTTTTTGGCTTTTGTGTGTGTGGTGTATGTGTGACAGTACCATGATTTCGTGTTGTCAGTGTTTTGCACTTTGGCTATTCTAATAGGCATGCAGTGGTATCTTATCATTGTTTTCTTTTCTTTTCTTTTTTTAATATTTATTTATCTATTTGGCTGTGCTGGGTCTTTAGTTGTGGCACGTGGGATCTTCGTTGCCATGCGAAGGATCTTTGTTGTGGTGTGCAGGATCTTTAGTTGCAGCATGTGGGATGTTTCAGTTGCGGCATGTGGGCTCTAGTTCCCTGACCAGGGATTGAACCCGGGCCCCCTGCACTGGGAGTGCAGAGTCTTAACCACTGGACCACCAGGGAAGTCCCTCATTGTTATTTTTATTTGCATTTTCCTAATGACATATAATGTGGAGCATATTTTCATATAATTATTTGTCAACTGTATATCTACTTTCATAAGGTATCTGTTCAGGTCTTTTGCTCATTTTTAAATCAGATTGTTATTTTCATTTTTATTGAATTAAATATTATATTTTTTAATTTGAAAATTTTATTAGGTTTATTTTGTATTTCTAAGCTAAAATTTCCTATCTTTTCATCCATTACAGGCATATTTTCCTTTACCTCAGTGAGCACATTTCTAATAGCTGCTGTAAAATCTTTGACAATTTCAACAACTGGGCCATCTTGCAGTTGACTTATACTTACTTGTTTCTTGCTTGAGACTGTCATATTTTCCTAGTTCTTTGAATATAGAATAATTACACATAGTTTCCTGGATGTTGGACATGTCATGTTTTGGATCCTCTGGATTCTGCTCTATTTTTCAAAGAGTGGTATTGTTTTGTTTTTAAAAGCAATTAGCTTGATTAGACTCAAACTTCAAACCTTGTCCCACTTGTGGTGGGCAGCAGCTTTGATCACTGACTCTTTTCTTTACTGTATTCCCCCTTACTCTGTGGTTGCCCTAGTCGTGCATGTCCTTCCTCTGGTTCAACTAGCCAGAAAACATGGTGACTATTAGAGTTTTAGCAACCCTTCTCCACTGGTGTAACTGTGAATGCCCTCAGGGCAAAGCTACAAAAACAGGGCACTCTATGCCAGTCGCTTTTTCCAAGTTTCACCTTCCCTGTACAATCCATCTGCTTTGTTTACTTTCCAGAGCCCTAGAATGTTAGGTTTTTTCCTTTGTTTTTTTTTTCTCTATTTTGTTTGTTTCTCCCTGTGAATCTCTAGTTGTAATCTACAGGAGTGCAGGAAGTTTTATATCACAAGCATACTCCTCCATAAAAGTAGCAGAGCCTTAGGCCATTTAATTCTTGATGACAGACATGTATCTTACTCAAAGAAATAAAAGGATGCTTGGGATAGCTGAAATGGTCTGCTGCCTGACATATGAATATGATTATGATTATATTTCTATTAACAGACATTGAATATCTCTAGCAAGTGAATGCAGTTGATAGTCATCTTAATCAGGGAAGATTATTTTACAAAACAAAGCTCCAAGGGAGAAAAAAATGGAGCAGTTTGAGAATGAGTAGTTTTTGCTTGGCAACATATAATTTGAATAAACTCTCATGGCTGAGAAATGAGAGATGATAGAGCTAAGTCACTCTGATCTATATAGCCTTCCAAATTTTTTATGTTTGTCACATTTTATTTCTTATCTCATATGATAACCATCTGAATCTTAAGTTGCTTCTACTGGTGACTAAAACTGAGGAGGCAGTATTGTGTAGTGAATAAGTCAGATTTTTATATTCACATTACAGCTCCACCACTTCCTAGTTCTATGACCCTGGGTAGGTTACCTAATTTCCTATACTGAAATTTTCTCATCTTTAAAATGGGGGTAATAGTGCTACTTGCCTCATAAGATTCTTATAAAGAAATTAATGTATATTCAGATTTTAGAAAGTGCTTGGCACATAAAAAAATCCCATTATTAATTATTATTTTAACCTTAGAAATATCAAGATTATAGATATGTCCTAAAAATTTCAAATAGGCAAGGGGACTCATGGAGAAGAGCACAACATGGAGAGAATGGCAATACTCATAGTAGACCTACCACATTTAGATATTGATGGGGGTAAATTTATTATTATTTAAGTTTAGTCTTAGCGTTTCTCTTTTTTTCTATATTATTTTGCATTACTTTTCTTTTTAAAATAGAGATCCCTCTTCATGGAATTATCTTCTTTTTCTTCTCTGTCTGGAAAACTCCTTTGATGTATACCTTCAAAAACTTACCTTTACCATGTAGCTCAAATGACCCCCAGAAGGCAGAATAATATAGGGAGTTAGTAAAAATTTTAGAATTAGACAGATTTTGAATATTAGCAATATCACTCATAAGATGTGGACAGGATACGTAATATGTTGAGCCTTATCCTCATCTAAAAATGAGGGGAAAGACTGTCTATGTAAAAGGAAGGTGATGAAGTTTAAATAAGATGGCTTTTGTTGAGTGCTTAATCAGGATCTGGAACATATTAGGTACCCAATAACAGTGAATTCCCTTCTCTTTCCTCATTTCCTTCTGCTATGAAGTCTTCCTGAACACTGCCAAGAAGATCATATCTGTCCCTCCTCTAGTCTGTCATTCAGTCTTCAGCATACTCCATTAATATATCTTTCTTTACCACTGTGTATTCTTCTCCTTGAGGGTGGAGACGTACATGTTTCATATCTATCTGTACACCTAACATAGCACCTGAGCCATTGTAGACTGTCTAAATGTTTGTTTGTTTATAGAATGAATAAAAATACTATTAACTTGAATTTTATTTGAATATATAATTTTCACTTATTAATTAAAACCCTCAGAGTAGATAAAAGAGCATTTGAATCAAATGTAATACTGTAGAGGAAAACAAATATGAGGACTTTTGTCTTATTCTGACATTTTTTTAAAGTAATGAAAACATCCCCATGACCAGAAATACTCAGGAATAATTCCTCTTGACTGCAGTAAGTACCTACTTTTGAGGAATAGAAAGCTGATGAGCTGCAGGCTTCCCTGCTGCTAAATTCATCTAACAAGGCACTCCTGATGTGTTCTGATTTTAAGGCCAATGGGAACTCTATAGATTGGCTTGCTTCTCTCTTTCCTGAAAAAGAGAGGACTTTGAGCTGTGCATATTTATGTTGGTAAAAAAATTCTGGTGTGAAATGGGAATCCAAGAATCAAGCCTAAGCCATCACAAACAGTAATAAAGTGAATTTGTACACATATTGCCTTTGGTGCTTTTAGGATGAGGTCTGCATAGCTTAGGTAAGGCTGAAAAATCAGTAGTTATCTGCACCTCTGGACCTTGTAGTTATGACCTTTCCTGTGTTTTGAACAAGACAATTGAGAGACATTGGGTTCTTTGAATGGATTAATCCCTTGGAATACCTTATGTGGTTGGGAATTGAAACAATGGTATCAGAAATGCCAAAAATGATTGGGGCAAACCTTGCCAAATACTAAATACAAACAAAATGGTCTTTTTATTTGTTTGTAGAAGTAACTGAGCAAAAAGACTTAGGCTTTCTCCTGAGGAAGCTGGACAAATGCTACCAGCTGAGCGAAAACAGCAGGATGACTCAACTCCAATTGCTACATTTTACATCAAGGAAAGCGGTATGCAAATAGAAAAGATAGAAGTGACACAAAGGAGGGAAATCAAACTTAAGACTGGGACAAAGATGCAGGAGCACATCCAGCTGTAACATGTGAATAATACTCCTAAATCAGATAGACATGTTTCATTCTAGGATATTAAAAACACATAAAGATAGGATCACAGTAACATTATCATTACACTATTAGGAATAATGGAAAGTCAGAAAGGTAATGACCCAGGTAAGAAAGTGTTAAGAAGAGGATAAGGTGAACTGTAGAAACCACAGCTTGTAAACTTTGATGATGTAATTTGGCAGAATTCTGTTCTTTACTGTTAATCAGATGGTTACTAACCTCCTAGGAAAAAGAAAGCAGCATTAATTAGAAACTACTATGGGTATATTGAAAACATTTTATTTGTAAATCAAAAAAATTCTATTGGCATGCGGTGTGGAAAGTTTTCTCCATAATGTGCCAATGGACAAATTATCATGTTGAAGACAAGGACAGTGAATTTGTAGCCAGCATCACAATACATTATGACATTTAGAAATAATGTATTTGTTAAGAGCAAGGAATCTGCAGTCAGGTAGACCTGAGTTTGAATTCTGTATCTGACGCTTAATACCTGTGTGATCTTGAGGAATATACTTAAAGTTGCTAAGTCTGATAAATGGAGATGGCAATAGTGGCAACATCCTAGAGTTGTTCAGAAGATTAACTGGCTGACACATAGTAAGAGCATGATACATATTAGCTTAGAGGGGTCATGTGGTGGAGACACACAAAGACTACTACTCTGAAGGCACACAGAGGGGCAACTAATCCTTGGGTGGACTGAGTCAGAGTTGGCCAGGGAAGGAGAAGCACAGGGACAGCACTGGGAGCACATGTACACAGGCACAGGGGTAATAGAGCTGATGGATTTCCTTAAATGCAAATAGTAGTTACTCCAGGCAGTTTTAGCTTGGAAAAAGGAAATAACTGAGGAGACAAAGGGATGGTGAAGGATGAGTCTGGGCAGGGAGGCAGGGGTCAGCTCACAATGGGCCTTACATGTCATTTTAGGAGTATAGAAGCTATGCTAAGCATATGCTATGATAGGAGGATGAGGGACAACTTGAGATAGTGGACGTAATTAATATGTAAACTTGTTCAAACCACCTACGCCAATGTTCTAGGTACTTGGAAACATTTTAGTAAATATAACATTAAATGTTTAGTGGCTAGTTGATTGAAATGGAATAGCTATGCCGATTCTTCACTGAAACCGGCATATACTCAAAGAAGCACCTCATCAACATGCTCAGTAGATCAAGAGGTAATTATTTCCCCAAAACTTTAAACAAATCCTACTTTTGGTATTATCTTCAGTTTCATCTTTGTTTATGAATGTTACCATTTCCAAATGTAAATGATGGCATTTGGTAAAGTCCCTGCAAGAGGTTTTGCACCTGACATGGTTCTGAACCTTATGCAGCACACACTTATATGCTAGACTGAAAAGAGAAAAAGACATTAGTGACTTTTAAGAAAGATCACTAATGCAAGACAAAAACCAATCTTCTTGAGTGTTTTCTTTTTTTTTTTGTTTTTGCTTCAAAGGGAGCCTTTGAATCCTAGCACCTACTTTGAATCCCTTTAAGATGGCATCAAAATTGAAAGCATTTGGTTTCCATCTTGCAAGTGACTCTGAGTCCTTTAAACTTTGGGAATGAAAGCAAAGAAAGGGAGTGATATTAATCTTATTTTGGGGATATTTTTGTATTATCATATCTTTTTTTGAAAATATCTGGATGAATACATTATTCAAAAGAATTGTTCATGACATTGACAGTGGTATAAGTGAACTATGGCTGAAATAGTGAAGCAGGAAAATGGGGGACAGTTAAATGATCTTTATCCCTATACTCAGTATCTGTTCTTTCCACTTCCTTGACTTGCATACCCTGTCTTCCTGAAACTGAAAAGCACTGAAAGGAATGCATTTGAATTAATGTTAATTCCGAAGTTTTATACGGTGAGTCAGCTTTTCAATAATGAAGTTCATATGCAAAGGATATAGTGGAGTCTTCATCTCTTCCTTCAACTGAGATAAAAGATTGTAACTGCTTATCTTGTGTTAATCCTAGCAGTGCTTTTTGTTTTCTTTACTACTGTTTACATTTTGGGCTTTAGCCATAAATATGAGAATTTTAAAATCTAACTTTTATAAATTAAATATTAAGTTCTTGAGCTAAAAGACTTAGATTTGATTCTTACTGTTTCAAGTTTTGACTTTCAATAAAGTAATAGCTTTCTAAACTCTAAACCTTTCTACCATAAAATAGGCCATGGATGGGATCATAGGCTTGGAGTCTGAGAGCCTTGGTTCACATCTCTAAAGGGGTAATTGTGTGATCTGTAAAGGTTTAAAGATTATTTTGAGGGTAACTAGCCTAATATAACTTATTTAATAACACATAGTAAGTGTTCGAGGAAAAGTTACAATGATGATAGTAATAGCTGCTCATCTCACTTCCCAGGTTAACTGCACAGATTTGAGAATTGTATGAAATATGTGATGTGAGATGGAATGTATCAGAAGAATACTCAAAGCGAGAAGGTGCTAAATAAATATTTGATGAATGAATGGATTAAAATCAAATGTACTAAAAATTGGACAGTATTTGCCTTCTTTGCTCAGAATCTGTTATGGGGTAATAATAATTGGCAGAGCATCAAAAATCTTTAGTTCAACATCTGATGTTGAATGACTTGAGGCAAAATAATTACACCTTCTAAGACTCAGTTTCGTTTTCTGTTAAATGATAATAATAGTACACTTCATGGGATTATTGTTTCAGATACTACAACATTAAATTATTATTCACCAGTCTTTTGGGGAAAGATACTGTGAGCAATTAGATGTATTTGAACTGTTATTTTTAAATAGCAAACATATTATTAGGGATAGAAATTATTTATGAAGTTTTTCAAATTTAATAAAGGTTTAGAATTGGACTAATCAGCTATTTCATTTTGTTATTAAAGCATTTTTGAGGAGAATGCAATTAGTTGTTACCCATTCTGAACTATTAGGATTTGTACGCAAGTGACTTGCACTGTGAGAATTTTAGGGTAAATTAGAATTATACACAGATCTTATTTTCATACAGCAACTAGAGGTGATTCTGATTTATTACAACACTGAGGATTTAATTATAGTTAAAAGGACTAAGTACCATATAGCCCATGTGACATTCTCAAGTGTATATTCACAATACATCCACAGAACTGGTGGCGGGGGCGCAGGTGGACTGGACTATGGATGACTTGTTTGAAGTTTAGCAAGTCCTGGATTACATCACAGTGCCTCATCCCTGGCACAATTGCCTTTCACCTAACAGCTGCCACCTGTGGTCTGGCTCAGTGCTGCTCTCCAGTGGTCTGTGCTGTTTCTCACCCAAATAATCATGGATTAGGCTGTTTTTCTGTTGTTTGAAATTCTATCAATAGTCTCATATTACAGTTGCTGCATGGAGTCCCCCATGTGATCCAGTACTGAACATGAAAACATTTATTGTAATTCATTGGGGATTTTAAATTGTCTCGGACTGTGCACACTCAAAATGAAGGACAATGAGTGCTTTACATCCCTCCCAGTTGTCCTTTGTTTTTGCTGAAATCAGTGGAAATCAATGAACAAACCACCTAATGAATATTTACTGAGTGCCTAGTTTGAGTTTGTGCCAGACCTGTGCTAGGTATTTTTCATGGATTGTTTTGAAATGATTATATTATTCCTTTTAAGTTTGGATTATTTTTTTACGGGCTCAGGTTGGTTGGCTGTTTGAGCAGTTTTCATCAACTGGAGTTATGCATTTGGGTATTGGCAGACAACCTTATTGCCTCACACTCTTGTTGTATATACTGAATAGGTCAGCAATCCAGCTGTTTGTTGAGTCTTCACTGGGATTCCCCAGAAAACAGCCTTTGGAGGAAATGCTCACTTTTTAACCCTTTAAGGAGGTGTGAAGGTTGGTTTGAAATCTAAGAACAGCATGAACAGGAAGAAAAGGAGAGTGGGGCAAGAAAGGAGGGAAGCAAATACTATCATGCCCTGTATCACCAAGATTGGACAGTTCATAGATATCCATAGCCAGTCGCTTGATCCTGGGACACTCTTATGTCAGGCTTTAGGGAACCACTGTAGTTTTGGGAAAAGACAGTTGGTGGTATGCAAAGGGAGAGAAATTTCTTTGCCAGATCCTTCTATTTTCCTGCACTCATTGGTACAAGTTCAATCAAGTAACTCGGCTGAACTATTGTAGCTCAAGTCTCACTGTGGAGCCACTCTGAGGAGCTGTGAGTGCTTAACACTCGCTCCCTTCTGGTGGTGTTAGCCAGCCCCTCCTAGTAATCACTGGGGAAGCCTGGCCCCATGTCCAGGGGCACTGTACTTCTGAGACTGGGTACCAGACCACTAGCGTGTTTTCATCTTTAATTGGCTGTAGAGGACATCATCAAAAGCCATGCCCGAGCCTGGTCCTGACCGTGGAGAAGCTGCCACAGCTGGCTGGGGCTCTTAATCAAGCAAGCCTCCAAGTTTCAAGGGCCAGTTGGGACCGAGAAAATCTGGAGAACCATGTAAATTGGGTTGGATATAATTGGACTTTTAATGGAGCTGGTATAGAGTATTATTCAAATCAGAAATTGACATTTATTGAGGATCTACCTTATACCAAGCTCTATGTGAAACTTTTCTCCCACATGTGTTGTCTAATAAGCATATTAATTTTTATATGTTAGTAGGATTTAAATAAATGTGAACCTATGAAGATTTTTTAAGACCAAACTGACACCGAAGACACTTCGCCATCCCATATTTCCACAATCCTATTTAACTTAGTCATACCTTTCATATCCATGTAGAGCTAATTATCTTTCTTCTGTTAATTATTTGGGAATTAGATGTGTGAGGCCTGGCCTCTCCCCAGTGACTCCATCTCTAGCTCTGGCGACTTGCTATTTGTGCTGTGTATACACACTCATATTTCCTGACTTACTGAAACCTGCAACAACCCCATCTCAACTCCTGAAAGTTACCTGCATCTGATCTTTTCTTCCACAACCCCTCTCTTCTGCCTAACCTTCTCCCTTCTCAGTGGAGTGGGAGTCCTTTCTGCCCAAGACTGATCTCTCTACCCATGTCCTGGCTTCTACCCTCCCATCCTCTCTCCCTCCTGCTGGATGTTTCCTTTCAGTGTAGGCGGTGGCAGACATCACTGTCTATCTCAACTCCTCCCTCCTGCACAGTCAGTGCCTTGCTACTTCTTGCTAGCATAGCAGAGCCCAAGTTTTATCAGGGGTTTATCTTTTGCTGTTTTGTGTTCAGAGAAGGTGCTGTGCTCTGATCTGTAGACTCAGGAGTATGGCTTGTTATTTATTGCACACCCACCCACCTTGCTAACAATTGGTCTAGCGCTGAGCACAGTGATTCTATTTTGACCATTGAGAATGAGAGGAGGTTTCCTGGATGATACTGGAAGAGTTTCTTCACCTCACAAAGAGATAGAAAACATTTCCCCTCTCCTTTTAAAATTTTGCTTCTGGTTATTGCTCTTTGAGGGTTTAATGCTTGAAGCTGCTGTAACCGTCTCATAATACAAGGGGACAAGCCTGAGGACAAACTCCAAATGGTGAAAATGACAAAACAGAAAGATGAAAAGACCTGCATCCTTGATATCATTTTACTGAATTAAACAATCCTGAATCTACCCTACCCACCCTGTTGATAGGTGAGATTTAAAAAATAGCTTTATTCTTTAATAGCTGTTTTTCATCTTCTTTTTGCTCTTATACTAAATGAGGTTTGTCATCTGCCCCATATGTCTTCTGAAACTCTTCTCAGTCAGGTCACAATAACCATTCAATTGACAAAACAACTGACAGTTTTTAATCCTTATCTTGCTTGACCTCTCCATTTCATCACTGACCTCTCCCTACATGAAATGCTATCCTTCCTTGAATTCAATTTAGCAGCTCTCTCCTGCTTTACTTCCTATTTTTCTGGTCACTCCTCAGGCTCTTTTAAAAATTGTTTTGAAATATTTCAAACAAACTCAAAGTGCGAAAAATAACATAACAGACACTGTGTTCTTACTAGCTAGATTTAACAAATGTTAACAACTAGTCATCTTTGTTTTGGAGCTTTTTAGATTCAGTCTTCTTTTCCTTCACCTGTCCTTAAAGATGCCTTCTCCAGAGTTCTCCTACTTTTTTTGTTTGTTTGTTTTTTTAACCCATGCCTTCTTGGGTGATTTTATCCATACTAATGGCTTTACATAGATTTCCTCATCTAAGACTACCTTCCTGAATTCAGAACCAATGGATCTTAGGCATCTTCACATCAATATCCCACAGATACTTTAAAATCAGTACATGTCTCAGTCAAGAGTGGGGTGTCCACAGAAGTTCAGCAACAGAACAGGAGCTGCATCTCAGGAGAGTGACCCTGAAGGGACTATGTTCTCCATTCAAAACTCCAGCGCCTTCACAGTGGCTCTTGTTCTAAGGATACAGCCCCAGGCTCTCTCCAGCATGGCTGTCTGCCTCAGACACTTGATATAGAGAAGTCACGGGCATCTTACCTTGAAGCCTGGATCAATTAGAGCTGTTTGTCTTGCTCTGAGTAAGCCTCTACTCACTGAGTAGCTTTATGGTCAGAAAATAACTCCATCCTGGCTGTGAAAGCCTGAGCATATGGAGATTTTAATCTATTAGAATCATCTTTTATCAGTCAGCTTTTAATGGAGTGAGTTCTCAAGGTTCTGATGGGGACTGTAATAGCAGCACTGTGTTGTTTGATGCACTTGATAGATCTCATCCATGTATTTAATCAGTGCTTATTGTATGTTTATCATACATTATTATGTACTATTCTGGGTAATAGGAATATGGCAGTTATCTCCGTGAAGTTGAGAGTCTGGTGAGGAAGGCTAATTTATAAAATCATCACTCAAATAAATAAAACAATATACCCATGACTATGGATATGTAAAACAGGTGACCTGACAGAATTTAGGTCATGGAAGAATTGAGTGTGTGCTAAAAATTTGATCATGACTTGGGGTTAACCAGGAAAAAGTGTATGTGTGCCGGGAAAGGAGAGACATAGTCCAAGAGGAAACAATTTATGCTAAGGTCCTGTGACAAGAGAGTTTCTAACAGATCTGTATTCTTTCACTTTGAATTCTCAAAGTTAATATCTAAGAGATTTAAGTCCTGTGAATACTCTGAAAAAAGAAAAAAAAAGTGCTGTGCTCAAATAAGTTTGAAATCCACTTACATGTTAACCTTTTCCCTCTTTTTGGGGATTCACAAGGCATTTTAACCTACTAAAGATTGAAAAATTATGGAGTAAAGAACCATATTTAACTTTATTTAATCAAGTATGTCCACATGTTCCAAAATTATTTAACCATGAAACCCCCCATTTCCCCTGGCATTAATACTTATTCACCTGGGGTAAAACTAGTTCTTTCAAAAAAGCAAACAAACAAAAAGCCCCCTCTGGGCTACCTTATTCCAGGATCAGTGATTGCCTAGCTCTTCAATGTGGGACATCACAGGCCAGTGCTGTGCCTGAGTAAGTTCAGAGAGCAAGGAAAGCAGTTGGAGTTGCAGCTGCCAGTTCTAGTTGATGCACAAAACTATGGTCTCTGGTGAGAACTTCCTAACCAGTCATTTCGGCACAGCTTTTTTGGCTCTCCTGCTCCTGGGGTACACTGGCTAAATATTGTCTCCTTCTTCAGTCAGAAATACCTCATCTACACCAAGGATTAGCAACTTTTTTCTGAAAAGATCAGACAGTAAACAGTTTAGGCTACTGGGCCATGGGACGTTCTTGCAGCTACTCAGACCTGCTATTGTAGTTTAAAAGCAGTCATGGACAACAAGTGAATGGCCATAGCTATGTTCCAATAAAAATGTATTCGTATTCACAAAAGCAGAGCGCCCACTAGCAGGCCACAGTTTGCTGACTCCAAGTCCAGACTCTTCCTGAAAGCAATTCTAGTTGGAATTTCTTCACTTTCTAATGCCATTTTGCATCTCAGTCATATCTTCCTTGTGAATTACACATCATAACATGACAAATAGTCACTTTCTTCCTGAAGGATGGTGAATACTGTGTGAAAGACTTCACAGGGACTTGGTAGGGCAACCTACTCTCACCTCAGTTTTCTCAGATAGTTCCAAAATTTTCTTTTTGTGTGTTTCTATGAGAGATCCAACTTTGTGAAGATAAGATTTGGTTGGATATACAGGTTGTTCTAAAATTAGCTCACATATATTGTTTCAAGAACAGGTTTCAGCATGCTGACTACAAGCCACAATCACATAATAACCTGCATTTTCTTCAACCTTCTAGCTGTGGAATCTTGAACCATAGTTAACTCCTGACTCAGTAGAGGTTACTCAAAGCCAAAAAAACCCCACTAAAATACATACATACATACATACATATGTTTTTTATATATATATATATATATATATATATATGCATAAAATAACGTCGCTATCTGTACACTTCTAACCACTCAAAACAACTCTTATACAGCAATACCGAGCACTTTACTTGCAATATGCATTGAGATAACAGAGGAAAACAATTTTAATTTCCTGCTTTTCACAACCTATCATGGTCTGTTATGATTCCAAGACTTTATGATATTCACTGACCCCAACTGTACCCTAAGAGCCATGGCACAGCTTTAGCTGGATTCTGCCCTGAGGACAGTGAAGCTGCTGGGTAAGGTCAGCCATGCGATATCAGCTTATTAAACAGATGTGACCCTGTTTCTTACTTTGCTGTATGTCTTGGTCTTCTTTTAGTTGGTGTCCACTACCATTTGTACCACAGTCTTAACTGTTATGTCAACCGCTTTTAGAGAAGTACTCAGAGGGAGTGATTGCTTTTCCTGCTTCTCACCTTGGTTCTGCCTTTGTGCCACCACCGTGTCCATGTTCTATCTGAGAGTCCTTTATCATAGCCCTGTCTCTGGAACCAGCTTCTGTGTGTGTTTGTCTTTCAGGTTGTTAGAAAAATAGGGCCCCAGTAATCTCATATAATTGGGGCTTATTCTAAGAATGAGACAAAAGCTCTCATACTCAGCCATTTCAATGCCTCCCTGTCTGATTCTTTCCCTTGGTCTCTTAATCTATCTGTTACACCTTCCAACTCTCTATCCAAGGAGGACATGATCATTCAGTATATTCACCATCTGATATGGAGCACTAATTTTCATTGGCATTTGGGTTAGACAGTGGAAGTGTTATTCTTGAAAGCACATGACTTTGCTGGTCATGAAGACTAGCCTGAAATTGCTTTTCTAAGAAGGAGGTGCAGTTGGGAGTGTAATCAGCTGATTCTTGAAGACTTTGAAATCTGACCGATTAAGATATATACATATAATAAATGAATTCAGAGAAGAGATACTTAAAGAAATGAAAAAAGAAAAGAATAAAGTTTCAAGGAAAAAATTATAAATGGACCCAGCAACAGTAGCCAGTAACATACTAACTGCTCAGTTCAATTTATTGATTTGGACTTTTTACAAAATTTGACTTTATTCAAGATGCCGTCTTCCCTTGATTTCCTTCTTCCTCTTTATCTTCTCATCCTTATTTAAGGATTCTTCATCTCAATTCACAAAGGCTTGTGCCCCCACCGCCAGGGTACTCTTGGACCCCTGTGGGTCTCACATTGTCCTTGGAAAGCAAATCCACTATTCACTTTATGATGATAGTGATTCTAGCTGGATCTATAGCTCCAGTTAGAATATCTCTTGAATTCTAGTTCCATAAATTTAGCTTTTGGTTGACATTATTATCTAGATGCCTGGAACTTGAATCCAATATAAGAAACCAGCAAAAACTGGATTTTATCTTTTTCATAAACCAATAGTCCTCAATAGAGGATGATTTGGCCCCCAGGGGATATTAGGCAATGTCCAGAAGCATTTCCATAACTGGGGTGGGGAGTAGAGAGTGTGCTACTGGTATCTAATGCATAGAGGTCAGGGATGGTGCTAAACATTCTACAATGCACAAGATAGTCTCCCAGAACAAAGAATTAATAGTATCAATAGTGCCAAGGTTAAGAAACCCTGCTATTTCCTATTTCACATATTTCACACAAAACCTGTTTCCCATTGTGTATGGGAATAGCATGACTATCTGCCATGTCACATAAGCTAGAAATCTACAAGTCATAAAGCAGTAGTTAAGAAGGAGCCCTCAGAGGCAAGCCTCCTGTGTAGAATCCCATCATTGCCACTTACCAGCTGTGTGACTTTTGGCAAGTTACCTAACCTGTATTGCTTGGCACCTAGTAGTGCTCAGTAAATATCATTTATTTATGTTATTATTATACTGGCTCTTCCTGACCAATCCCTCCTTCCTCACTTTTTAATCACCTTCACTGTTAATACCTTAATTTGGATCATCATTTTTCTTAAATAATGCAATAATTTTTTATAAATGATCAGTCTTACCCTGTGTAAATTCATCCTCTATATGCTCACTACAAGGTGGTCTTTCTAAAGCACAGTATTGATCGTCACTCTCCAATTTAAAATCCTTCAGAAATTTTCGCTGTTTGTAGGAGAAAGTCTGACTTCCTTGACATAGCATAAATAGCTAGCGAGAATAATTTATCTACAGACATTATTATTTTTATCACTTACCTACACTCCTCCTGTAGCTTGTACTCCAAGTTTGCTGAACTA
This sequence comes from Aethalodelphis obliquidens, assembly GCF_003676395.1. Lineage (NCBI taxonomy): Eukaryota > Metazoa > Chordata > Mammalia > Artiodactyla > Delphinidae > Aethalodelphis > Aethalodelphis obliquidens. Next base: position 59,150,125 of record NW_020837947.1, on the reverse strand, counting down.
CTTATAACCTGGATTCACCAAGTTTAAATTTTTTTCACAGAAAACCAGAATAAATGACCAGAATGAAATGAATGTCATTCACTTAAAAAATAATGTATTGAGTTAAATATAATGACAACTGTTATGATAGTAAAGTTAGATAAAAAATGATCTCTGCATTCAAAGAATTTAAATTCTCAATCTTTCCTGCTTATTATGATTTAACTACTATAGTTTTAAATTTAATTTTCTAATTTGTCTTCCCAGATTTATTTTGTAGAAGCATTCATTTGTTTCTTAGAAGTTTACGACTGTGATATTAATAACATGGGAGATGTGAATTAATTTTTTAAGGTGGCAACACTCCAGGCAAATGGCTGTAGCTCTGCAGGAGAGTTCCCTGAGGGCTGTGGTCCCATGGCTGATTATTAACACCCCATAATATGTCCATAGAGAAAGAGTTCTGTACAAATTTGGGCCTGTATTTTCTACCTAACATAAGACTTACTGAGACTACCCAGAGCTACAGATTTAGTTATTTTCTTAGTACATCACATCAATTAGTTGCTTTTGGTCACTTTTACATTTTTTCAATGGGACTAAAGTGAATCATCTGTCATTTTTCCTCTTACAAATCACTTCTGAATAGGTACACTGCTAATATTTGATCTAGGCACCTGGCCAAGATCCACCAAGCTATCGGTGAACTTGAAAGGTGACCAGGGACCTGATGTTGACGCTGTTTCATTGCATGAGAGCAAATGATCAATTTAACATTTCTGAGATTAATGACTATTTTCTTGGTGTTATAAGGCCGCCAGTGAGAGTTTGCATTTTAATTCTGTAGTGCTTAATATATTTGGCAATATAGCTGTAGATTTAAATAAAATATATTTTAAAAATACATTACACTCTAAAATTTAATCTGCTTTAAAATTGTTACAAACTCTTTGAAATGTGTCTCTGATGATGCTACATAAATTGTCAAAAATTAAAAAAAATAGTGATATGAAAAGTGACAATCCATTCTTAAACCAACTCCATGTTATCATAAACACTATATAAAATCAGGGAGTCTTGGTAATTACCCATTATGCTTCAGAATCTGAATGATTTAGGAGCAGATTAATTTAACTTAAAACTCATCCCCCTTATACCCTGTATTTTAACTCCATAAACATGATTCACTTTTGTTTAGGTTAATACTTAATATTAGCAGAACAACCAAAATGACAGAGTACCTTGTATGCTGTCTTTATTGTCCTTTATGTATCTTGCAGTATAAGTGAAATTGACATTATTATTATTATTATTTTCCCGGTACGCGGGCCTCTCACTGTTGTGGCCTCTCCCGTTGCGGAGCACAGGCTCCGGACGTGCAGGCTCAGCGGCCATGTCTCACGGGCCCAGCCGCTCCGCGGCACGTGGGATCTTCCCGGACCGGGGCACGAACCCGTGTCCCCTGCATCGGCAGGTGGACTCTCAACCACTGTGCCACCAGGGAAGCCCTGACATTATTATTAAATGAGATCTCATACATAATTAAATGTTTTCTAATAACAGTAGTATTAATATCTTTGGCATCATTAATTTAGTTTTTCTTCCCTTTTTCATTAATTTGAAACAACCTCTTTTAGTATCTGTGAACACTTCCAGAACTGTCAAACTTTTCTTCAGCCAACCTTCAAAGGTCAAAAGTAGCTGTGACACCTAAAATTCAAATGTATCAATAATTAGTTTGAGATTTACAGGAATTGTATGCCAGTCTTCCAGTAGCTTAGTAGTGACATGGTATCTAACCTTTGGTGGCCCCAAGAGACATTCAGATAGATGTAAAGATAAGTAGAAAAATATAACCCACCACATTCACTACTGGTCTAACTTTTAGATTTTTTCCTGACTTCGTTTTTAGAGTTTGTGTTTTTGCACTTTCTCTTGATTTTAAGAAAAATGTCTCTCTCATAGCCTCCTAGCACCCAGTTGGTATTCTTATTTAAAGCTTAGCTCACGCGGTATATACTTGGATCATTAAACCGAAGGACTTGTACAGTCATGATTTTTAATGAAGCATGTTTGAATAATTACGCTCATTTACAAAGCACTAGAATCAAATCAAGTGATCAAAGTTTTCATGATTGCTATCATGTGTTTCTAACCCCCCTCTGCCACCCTCACAATTTGCTGCATGTGGAATCCTTTCTCAGGAATGTGTTTGGAAATGGGTATTAATCAATGCTTAGCATTAGGAAAACATTTTTACACAGAGTGTAATGCACTTTATGTTATGCCTCCATAGTGGACTATATGTGACTGTGAAGATAATATTGCTCTGCCACTCCTCTGCCTAAATACCACCTACAATCAATATTGCATTCTGCCTTGACAAAAAGCTGAATTTTTATCTGTTAAATGCATGAGCTTGGGGCACTGATGTGTCTGAAGTGGTTTAAATCTGAAATGTGATGCGCTGCAAAGAGAGTTGATTGACATCTTTATTTATTGAAAAGTATTACATGAACAACAAAACACAGGCAGAGGCAGAACACTCCATTGCAATATGCAGCTGTGTTATTTTTCAATTCTTTGTGCTCTGCCCCTTTGAAGCTTGTCTGATGTAATAAAGCCAGAGGATATAAAACAAACAAGAATTTTCTTTGATTCAACACTCAAAATGTAGACAAGGATGACTTTTTTTTTTTTTTTTTTTTGATTTGGGGTAAAATCTCTCCCACAAAACTCTCCCTGCCCTGACATTCTGTAAGGATATTTACTTCTGAAAAACTGTTGCATCTTCAAGTTGTGTTCTTATGTTTATGAACTTGAATATAAATTCAGAATTATTTAATGAGAAAACAAATCAGAAAGCGTTGAACATTTTTATGTATCCTCTATAAATGAGAAAAAGGACATTAATGACACTAATCTTAAAGCACTAAACATGCAGAATAAGAAATTAAGTTCCCTTTAAATTTTATGTTAGAATAATTAATTACCCCCCTCAATGCAATTTGCCCATGTTTTATTAAAGGTTTATTATGTCAAAGTAAATAGAAGTTAATGCCACTGTTACTTCTTCCAATGAAGTATTATCTTTAATCTTGCCTTAATAAAATAGTGGTAAATTGCACAATAGGGGTAATCACCATGGGCTAATTTAGAGAGTTGTGAAATCCTTTACCAAGTATATACTGTAGTTAAAAATATAAGTAGCCTTAAGAAAACACAAACTGCAATGCAACTTGGAGGAAGTTAAGGAAATTGCTATTCATAATTTTAATTAGTTAAACTGACGTATGTTGAGTACCTACTATGTGTAAGGTGCTGTGCTGGCTATGCCCAGTGTACAGGAGTATGTAAACATGGACTCTCTCCCTGAGAATCTTGCAATTGAATACTTGGGCAAATACCTAAAAATTAAATAACTATGCTAACTGTGAAGCCTGCCATAAAAGAGGTATGGGCATCCCTGTCATGGATATTTAGAGAAGGAAAAGATCACTTCAGTTAGAGGATTAAGAAAGGGTCATCTGAACTGAGTCCAAAAGGATGGGGTAAGATGGGACAGGTGTCACTGGAGTGGAAGGATACGTTAGGTAGAGAAAATGGTAAGAGCAAAGAACTGTGTGGTCAAAATGTACCAGATGGCCAATCAATACCATCTTGCCTGGTTCCATTAGAGCTGAGACTTGAGACTGAAAACCAGTAAGAGACTATTGCAACAAGTCAGGTAAGAAGCAGAGAAGGCTTACACCTGGCTGGAAGACATGCTAGGTTGGATATCTTTAGTATGAAAAAAATCTTTCTCTGTAGATATATGTATATATAGCTAGATCAATCTATATCTATATCTATATCTATCTATATATATGCATATATTCAAAAATAGAATAAAATGAAGTTGGTTTTTTTTTTTTTTTTGGTACGTGAGCGTCTCACTGTTGTGGCCTCTTCCGTTGCGGAGCACAGGCTCCGGACGCACAGACACAGCGGCCGTGGCTCACGGGCCCAGCCGCTCCGCGGCATGTGGGATTCTCCTGTACTGGGGCACGAACCCGCGTCCCCTGCATCGGCAGGCGGACTCTCAACCACTGCGCCACCAAGGAAGCCCAAAATGAAGTTTTTTTAAAGTAGAAATTCTGATTTTTTTTTTCTTCCCTCAGTAGATCATCTGGTGTTCTTTGAAGACCATTTTTATAGTAGTAGTTGTAAGAACATAAATGATTTAGAGTATAAAATATCAGGAAGCAAAAATTATAAACTTAAAATGTGAGATTTGTTTGAGAGAGAAGACTCAAAGGTAACTCCAAGGATTTGAGCCTGGAATACTGGCAGAATAAAGCATTATTAATAGAAAGAGACAAGAAAGAAGAAAATTGGGAATAAAAATGTTAAATTTTGTTTAGAATGTATTGAGTTGGAGCTTCCTGTGTTATATCAGTATGAAAGGTGACAAGCAACTGGATATTAACATTCAGAGTCCAGGAAATGGTTGCTGATTTGGTTGTTTAGATACATCAAATAATAAAAAAAAATAGTATTTATTTTTTTTAAAGATGCTCAACTCTTTAAAGGTGTGCTAATTAAAGTGAAATAGAATAGCTCTTCAAAGTTATTTTCAGCTTACCAAGTAAAATCAATCAGATAAGATCGTTAGGGGTTGTTTAGTGTGTGTGGTGAAGAGCTTAAGTCTTCAAATGGGTCACTGTCATCAAGATGAGTGACACAGTAACTCATTTCCAAACCACCACTTAGGTCAGAGCCTGGTCACATAATGTTGAACGTCATTCCTGTTCTTGAGAGTGTGTCAGAGTGAGCCATCAGCTTAGAGTATATAGCTTTGCCTTCTTGTGTTCTCATTAGCAATTTCAAATGAACCAAGATGTAGTAAGGGAACAGAGAGTTTAACCATCTTTGACAAATCACATTTTTTGAGAGTGGAATATGAAATAGGATGATACTTGTACATAAGTAATATGGACAAAATACAATATGTGCACAGGCTCCTCTGTCCTCTGATAGTTTATTGTTCCTTCCCTACCCCCATGTCCTTCCTCTTGGTGTCTTCACAATCATTCTCACTTGTTCCAATTTTGTATTTATTTTTCTTGATGAAGACCTCCTAGGTCTTCATTATATCTGGACTATTCTTCCAGTTTGCTTTAAGTTATCCCTCTCCCTCACTCCAAAATTATCATTATCCTAAACTCTTCAGACTTTCCCTTAAGCGTAACAGTGGTTAATGATACGATCAGAAATTTCACAAAACATAAAATGCTCACTTTTCCCTTTAGACAAGCCTGAAGAACTATCACTACTGTCACAAAAGTTGTTTCAACCCTGCTGCTTTGGTGAAGTGGTATTCCTTATCTCTGAGCTGCTGTGCCACTGAATAGCAAGTCTGCTTATAAGACCTCATACCATGAAGGTCTAAAACGATACTTGCCTCTATTCTGCCTTTCTGAAGTCTGAGAGAGAGACTTTAGCTCTTTCAGTATGGAGCTCTAGTCACTCTCAGAAAGGAAAAGATTTAAGCAGTTCTTACAGGGACTTAGAAAATTCCTCTAGAAATATTCAGAGATGAGCCCAAAGGATAGAGAAAATCAAATGTAAATGATGTTCCTCTTTAATTTTCCTGTGGGCTGTATTCTAAAGCAAACAACAGTACATTGGATGACTTTTGTGGATGACGAGCTGTTTCCTTCTGTCTTTCACAAGCCTCTGTGACAGTAAGGGGTATATAAAGCTCTGAGTGAAGATCTGAAGCTGTTATTAAAATGGAAATATTCAAAGCAGGCAGGAGTCTGTGAGAGTCTGTTCTGGGGACACATTAATGCATTTGAAAGGATATTAAAGCTTAACATAGAAGGGAAATAGTTCTAATGGCAAAATGTAAAGCTGCTTAACAGAATTACGCCTAGAACTCTGTGTATTAGGTCTAAAACACCTCTACTATTATATTGCTCAGAGTAAAGCTATATGTTGGTTGCAGTGCTTTACAGTTTCACACAGTTGTCTTATCTGAGGTTTTAATGTTCTTAAGTGCAAAAATTTTGCTCTGGTTTATGCTTTTGTAGAGTCAACTGACAGTACTTCTCACCCTGTGTGTGGGACTTAAAAGGTGTGCCATGTTGTACCATGTTCAAATCAATATAGAAAAGTGTTATTTTTCTACAAAATAACCTGTGACCTTCTTTTACACAGACTATTGAGGTGGGCCCATCATGCCACAAGGCAGAGTATGTGTCTTTTCCTGGAAGTAGGGGAAAAGAGGCAAGGTGAAATTTAAGTTAGCACCAAGAAGGATTTCATGTTTATGTTTACATGGAAGAACCTGACACCATTCATATGTAAAAAAATGAGATCTATTTAATAGACAGTTCTTCTCAAGCAGCTCAAAGCCAACAACACAAGTAAAAAGAGGGCGAGCCAATGGTATGGTGGATATACAGCCTTTTTTGTAGCCTAGATGAGTCACTGTTATGGTGTAATCATTACTGTTTTCTAAATATTGTTCAGTAATGGAGGGTAATTTTGATTCTTTTATCCTTTAAGATGCCACCCAAAACCATATTCCAGAGCATGCCATAAACACAAAATGTAGGAGAACACTGAAACTCTCTCTCTAGTTATACTTAAAGATACTAGATAGTAGGGATGGGATAGGGAGGGTGGGAGGGAGGGAGACGCAAGAGGGAAGAGATGTGGGGACATATGTGTATGTATAACTGATTTACTTTGTTATAAAGCAGAAACTAACACACCATTGTAAAGCAATTATACTCCAATAAAGATGTTTTAAAAAAAAAGACACCTAGATAGTAAAATATAATAGAAAATAAGCCTTCTGCCTTTAAGGAGTTTATAGTTCATCTGAGGAGATGAAATATATGCTGCAGTGTAAAAACTATTTAAAACATTATGTATGAAGAAGGGCAAGATATAGAAATGAAAATCAGAAGTTCAAAAAAAGAGTAAAAGTGGGGTTTGACTAGGAGAGTTTATTGAAAAAGGCTTTTATGGGCTCTCAAAAAAATCAAGAAGAAATTGTAGGTGGGAGAATGGCATCTGTTGCACAACTGCATAAATATAGAATTTGACCAAGGTTGAGTAGTTACAGTATTTGTCAATGTTACAATATTAATTACTTAAAATTAGAACAATTTTATTTCTTTAAAATTACATAGATTCTAGAATGATTTTGGAATGTTATAGTTAAACTCACAAAGTGAAGATGACTACCATTTCGGATCACTTCAGATCTGGTTGTCACACTATACTCATCCCAAGGTGAAACTTTGGTTTCATTTCTATAGGAAATGGCATTCTTGTGTTATTTAACAGTTTCACACATGCTAGGTGATTAAGCAAAGAATCTAAAACCCAGGTATTTTTGCCTTGTGAGACACTCTTAGAGTAGAAAGGTTTTATCTGAGAAATAAATAAGATGCAAATTCAAATCCCATATACCCTTATTGCTTGAGAACACATATCATGATTTCACAAAATTATTGCATAAAATTATAGTGTACTTTGGAAAAGTGATTATAAGGCACAGATGCACAGGTTATGCTTAGCAAAAGAAAATTTTGGGGAAAGCAGTGTCTGAATTCAATTCACATTTTTCATTATATTCCAAATAATAGCCCCAAATAAAAGTTAAACTATTTATAACATTTCAATATTATAATTTATAAGAAAAATATATTTTTTATCATTCATATGACCAAAATATATTTCTCATATATATTTGATCTGAATCCATGGTTCCTGGCTCACAGCTCCCCAAACCCATGGAATTTTCTAAGTATTGAGAGTCATAAAAGTGTCTTTTTGTTTTATTGAGATGACTCTATCCCAGGGTTCTTGTAAGGATTAAATGGGATAATATATATAAAGTGCCCCATGTAGAGTACCAGTTATGATTTTTAAAAATATTTATTTATTTGGCTGCGTTGGTTCTTGGTTGCAGCACGTGAGATCTTCGTTGAGGCACAGGGGATCTTTCCTTGTAATGTGTGGGCTCTTTGTTGCGGCGCGTGGGCTTCTCTCTAGTTACGGCATGCAGGCTCCAGGGCACGTGGGCTCTGTAGTTGTGGCGCGTGGGCTTAGTTGCCCTGTGGTATGTGCGATCTTAGTTCCCTAACCAGAGATCGAACCCACATCCCCTGCATTGGACAGCAGATTCTTTACCACTGGACCACCAGGGAAGTCCCAGTTATGATTATTTTATAAAGCATATTTTTACATATCATTATATATCTGCTTTGTTACAAAAGAAAAAAACCCGTAAAATATGGCAGAATTGGAGGTGAAAGAAATCCAGCAATAGTGAAACAAATAGAAAACATAATAAAATAAGTGTACATGGACTAAACTCTCCAGTTAAAAAACATTTTCAGAATTAAAAAAAAAAGTCTAGCTGAATACAGGTTACAAGAGACACATTGGAAATTTATAGATAGAGAAATGTGAAATTTAAAGTAAAGTAAGATATGTATCAGATAAAGTCTAATGAAATGAAATCTGGTATAATTATATTAAGGTCAAACAAAACAGACAGAAAGGCAAAAAGGCATTACAACAGATAAAGAAGATTATTTCATGATGATAAAAGTTTCAAACCTCAGGAAAACAATAATTCTATATGTTATGAACTTAATAATGTAACTTCAAAACATTTAAAGAAAAATTGGCAAAGCTACAAAGTAAAATTGACAAGTCTACCTTATTGCTATATAATTTAACTCCAAGTAAATGACAAATCAGGCAGATTAAGTAGTAGGGTATTGAAATTTGAGGAGCCCAAGTACAAATTTATCTAATGGACAGAAAATGAAGTACTTCATCCAACAAGTCTGAACTATTCATTCTTTTTAAGCACATCTGGAACATATATGAAAATTGACCATGTGCTACGCTATAAAAACTAACTTGACAAATTTCAAAGATTAGTGTCATAAAGCCCGCACTTTTGACTATAGTGCAACTAAGTTAGGCATTAACAACAAACAAAAACTACAATTCATAATGGACATTAGATAATATTTAGAACTGAATTATTTAAAACATACTACATGTCAAAAATTCTGGGATGCAGCTAAAATGGAACTTAGACAGAAATGTAAAGCCCTAAATGTTTACATTAGAAATGAAGAAAGTCTAACCTTCTAAATTGAGAAAGTTATGAAAAAAAAAAAAACAACAGAAAAAGATTGGAGAAAAGAATTAAAAGCAGAAATCAGTGTTATAGAAAATAAATACTAGAGAGCGTCGATAAAATACTTAAGAAAAGCTACTAAAATAGACAAAACTCTAGGAAAATTTAATCAAAAAGAATAGAGATTTTTATAAATAACATTAAGAATGAAAATGGGGTAAAACTACAAATATAAAAGAGATTATATACAAAGTAAAATACTGATGAATAACATATCAGTAAACATATATCTATCTATCTAATGGATAAGCGATTAAAAATACATTTATTAAAGCTAATTCATGAGAAATCAGTGCAAAGGAAGAAAAATTGTAGGCTGATTACTCATGAAAATAAATACAAAAGTTGCTAAGCAAACCAAATCTAGTAATGTATAAAAACTATACATTTGTCTCAGAAATAAAAGGTTGCTTAACATTAGACAATTATTATAGTTAAAATCTTAATAGCTTAAATGAGATAAATCATAGGGTCATATCTTCAGATACAAAAAAGAATTTCAACAAAATAGAGACTCCTAGTTTTAGTAAAACTAGGAACAAAAGGGACTTCCTAAAATCCATACAGGATATCTACAAAACTTCAAAGCAACTATGATTAATGGGAAAACATTGAAAGCACTGCCTTAGAATCAAGAAAACATAAGAATCTTTGCTATACAAAATTAATTCTTCATGAGAGTGTGGGTTTCCCTTAGTTATGTCAAAATGGAGGGAAAAGGTAAGAACCATTGTGGGAGCCAGAGGCAAACTGTTGGCTCTATCGTCTAATGGAGATGTGAGGAACTGGACTCACAACAAGTTAACTTTCTAGGAAAAGATGATGGTGGCAATGTTGATTACAGTCATAGTGATGATGATGGCTTTATACAGCACAGTTCCAAGTTAGTAATTTAGAGTATATTAATTAATTTTCCAGAATTTTTTGTGTATTTGTTATGTGCTAAGAAATGAAATATTACTCTTCCCAGGAATCAGAACACTGTAGTGCTACTTAATCAATAAATACTTTTGCTATATACGCTCTTCCTTTTTATTATGGAATGTCTGACTGTCTTTTATAGAAAAAAATGTTTTCTTCTATTTAAAGTAATACATAGAGCTAATTTTTTGTTTAGATAAGAAAAAGCAGACAGTAGACTTATAAATGTCTTACATAACATGACAGATTTTTCAGTAACATACATGTGCATTTTATGTTGGCTCCATTATTATTGCTTTTGCTACTTTGTGAAAGATCAGTTAACTACATTTATGGGGTCTATTTCTTGTCTCTCTATTCTGTTCCATTGATTTATTAGTCTGTTCTTTCACCAGTACCACACTATCTTGATGACTGTAGCTTTATTGTAAATTTTGAAGTCAAGTAGTGTCAGTCTTCCAGCTTTATTTTTCTCCTTCAATATTTTGTTGTCTTTTCTGTGCCTTTGCCTCTTCATATAAACTTTAGGATCAGTTTCTCAATATCCACAAAATAACTTGCTGGGATTTTAATTGAGACTACATTGGATCTCTAGATGAAGTTGGGAAGAACTGATATCTTGACAATATTGAATCTTTCTATCCATAAACATGGAATGTCTTTCCACTTATTTAGTTCTTTGATTTCTTTTATCAGAGATTTAGTTTTCCTCATATAAATCTTGGACTCATTTTATTAGATTTGTACCTAAGTACTTAATTCTGGGGAAGGCTAATGTGCATGGCATCTTACTTCTGATTTCAAATTCCACTTGTTTATTGTTGTTATATAGGAAAGCAATTGACTCTTGTATATTAAACTTGTATTATACAACCTTACTATAATCTTTTATTAATTCTATTTTTTTCTATTCTTTTGGATTTTCTACATAGACAATCATGTCATCTAAAAACAGTTATATTTATTTCTTTTTAATCTACATATCCTTTATTTCCTTTCTTGTCTTATTGCATTAGATAGTAAGCTAATACTACATACTTCCAGAATGATGTTGAAAAGGAGTGGTGAGAGGGGACACTCTTGCATTTTTCCTGATCTTAACAGGAAAGCTTCAAATTTCTCACCACTAAGTAAGACGTTAGCTGTAGGTTTTTTAAAGTGCTCTTTATCTAGCTGAGAAAGTTCTCTATTTTTAGTTTGCTGAGATATGTGGTTTTATAATGTGGAGAATTTGGAATCTTACAGGTTCCATGGATAGGCTTCGGATTTTCTGTTAGCGCCAGAATATTATGCATAAAAGTATTTTTCTATGGAGAAGGTCAACAGATTTATGAGATTCTTATATGAGATCTATCTAACCAGTTTTTTAAATAACCATATTCTTGGTCTCTTTTACTGCTAACTAACTTGATTCCTAACTTAATACCTGCTTGAACCTAGCAGTCCCTTCAAAATACACTTTGGAAGATTAGCCTTGGGCTGAATCGAAGGTAAAATAAACAGGAGAGACTGTTTCCTTGTATCTGTTTATTTATTTCAGACTTTGCCTTCATTCTGTTCATGTCAATTCAGACCCCTTTTTATTAGGGGAGAGATAGCAGAAACAAATATTCTTCCCTCAAAAACTTCCATATTTCTTCCAGCTAGTAATTAGTCTAATTTCAGTATTTTTGAGTGGAATTGTCAATCAGGACCTACGTGGTGACTAAGTGCCTCTTTTTCCTTTCCTGTTCCTTTTTTTTTTTAAGTTGACAGGGTGATTGCTGAGAGCAAACTATATATAGTGTCCTATGTCAGGGACTAGATTGATATGATTGCTTCTGTTTAAAATTATATTTTGTACTCATGCAATTTTATTCTAAGAATTTATTTCATGAAATTTATTTTTAATAGCTTGCTTGTATTTTAATAATAATTTACACCCTTAATCCTTTAATGCAAATTATAACTTAAAAATTCTTACACAATATCTACATCAAATCAGTTTCCCCACATGTCATTTGGTTCTAATTGTTCAACTCCACCCTCAATTTTGCTAATTCTCTTGTGAGAATCTGTTTAAATTTTTAATGAGACTCTAAATGATCAATATTGGTGACCAATAATTATCATTACCAGAAATTGTGTATCTCACCCTTCTAATTCTCCTACTGGCTTCCTTACCTATTCCTCTCCTAAGATGATAACTTCTAAAAATAATGGGGAGCTTCAATTTGAGTTTAATGTACAAGTCAGCAGATCAGAAGAAATACTTATCAGTTTGAGCTACTTTTGTTGCATAATTGCAAAACCTGCCTTTAGTCTGTCCACCTGCAAAAGCCTTCTCTGTAATACTCTAAGCGTAATATAACTAAAGCTTAAATATATCGTCTTGATATTTTTCACTGACTTTTTCTCACAGTCAGTTGATAGCATTTGAGATCCTCCATTCTCTACCCTTGAACTTATCCAGCCTCAGCTTTGCCTGCTCTGTGTGTCCACGTGCCTCTGGGCATCTAGAGCTGATTATACTCCCTCATTCTGCATTCACCACGCCATTGCTGATGCTGCTATCTCGGCCCAGATACCCTCCCCTCTGCCACTCTCCCTCTTCAACTTTTTGCCTAACTGCTACATGCTGTCAACACTCAGATTAGAACAAATATACTCGAAGAGGCTGTTTTGGAATCAACTTGGGCTAAGTTAAATTCCTTCCTTTTCAAAGCTCTGGCATCCAATGTGTTCTAGGTGTTATATAAGCTGAATAGTTTTCCTACAGTGTAGTAACATTGTTTCCAATCTGTTTCAAAGGGGCAGTCTCAGTTTAGATAAATATGTAATTTCATTCTTTACTTCAAATCCTATTCAAAACAAAATGATGTTAGAACATAAGGAAGTATTGCTCTCCTTGTATTCTCCCAAATCTCTTGATTTGGCTGTACTATGTTTCTTTTTCTTCATTATGAAGATGCTAATTAAATTATGTAATAATAATAACTAATATAGATGTTATTAATCACAACTCATAACCTAAGATGAATAATAAATATTATTTTATTTTTCTGTAACTGGACCTACTTTCTGTCATGGGTCCTAATACAATGGATACCAAAAATGGATGGATATCAGGTTTTCTCTCCTCCTCTCTTTCAGGAGTCTAATCTGGGGAGAGGAACATCCAGGCAAGAGGTAAGAGGTTCTCAGCTGTCATTTCCTTACTATAGTCCACAGAGCCCCTTCTCTAGTTTAAACTGATGGATATTGGACCTTCTTGTACTATCTGCTTGACTTCTTCAGATTCACCTGCTCCCCTTGCCTTGTCAGCATTCCAGAATAAGAAAAGTGTATACATTGTGATTTGTGTCTTAAATGTAAATGCAACTCTATTTCTCATTTCTACTTTTAATTTTTTATTGTTTGCCTTTGTCTGGATATTTACTTATTTTATTATTTTAATCTTTCTAACTCTTTTTGTTTCAGATGTTTCTGTGATAAATATCATATGACCAAGATTTGTTTTTTATCTTTTCTGAGGTTTTTCCTCCTAAGAGAAATTTTTGTCATTAAATGTCATATCTGATATGTTTGTCTTAATTTCTGACATGTTTCAAGCTTTCTTTTTTTCTTTCAACCCATCCGTGCTGTTTCTTTCCAGTTTTCTTGTTTTTAATTTTTCTTGACATATTTTCTTCTTCTGTAAGTTAGAAACAATATCTATTGATAGCCCCTACATCCCCACTTTAAAAGATAAAATAAATTAACACGCAATTAATGACTTCCTTATTTCACACTGCTGTTTTTGTCAATAAGATTTTGATATTTATGTATTATCTTTCTTTAAAAAAAGAGATTTCTATTTCTTTAATATAGTGATTATGAGGCATTCATGTTTATTAATCTTAATCAGCTGGAACACATTGTGAATTTTTCAAAGAGGTGTCCATGTATTACACTTCTTAAGAGCTTGTGTGCTTAATGATTTTATTTCTTTACTATGTTAAAATGGAACTTTTATTTCTTTACTACGTTAAAATGGAACTTTTTGATTATAGAATATTTAGACCAGAATTATTTCCTTTTGAAAATATAGACATTATCTTATTGTAAACTGGTATCTAGAGTTACTGAGAAGATGCTTGTAACTTGGTTGCTGCTAGGGTTATTATATATGGTGAATATAAAATGACCTCATGGAAAGAGTTCATAATGTCTTATGTTACTTTGTTGTATCAAAAGTACAAATAGAAAATAACTCTGAAACCAGATTCCTCTCGAAATGATATAAATGATCTCTCCCATCACAGAGTAGGTACACTGAAATAAGCATAAATCTTGATTTCTTTTCACATATAGTAATTCTCACTGTAGCTGGAATCTGGGATTAACCAGTAATACAAGAGGCACTATCTGGGTTGAAGAATAGAAATTTCAAGTAATGCTGAACTTATTGAGAGGAAAATGTGTAATAAGGGATTCAAGCCTCTTAACCACATGGCCACATTCCTGGGAACCTGGGGGAAAGCTGTAAAACTATGCTTTCTAGAAGGAACTGTTTCCAGCGTGCCACCAAGCAGCACAATCTAATTTTGTTGGGAAAAGTGAAGGTCATTTAGGATTCACCTCATTCTAAGTATCAGCATCTTGAGATATTCTTTTGAAAACAGAGGCTCCTGGATCTTTTACTATTCTTCAGATCTACCTAATTCTTCTTTAATCTCTTTATCTACACTTCATGACTTCATTACTTGCTAACAGTATAGCCATCCTTAAGTTACTTGATGACTCTACATGTGTATCTTCATTTAAAAATGAGGATAGTAATACTACCTACTACATATGTGAGATATGATATGAAATAATGCATGGAACATGGTCTGGGTTGTAGTAAGCATTCAGCACAATCAGCCATTACTTGTGCAAGATCCTAGATTGCTCTGTGTCGTGCTTGTGTGTGCGTGCCAGAAGGGGTATACAGATAAAAAGAAGCCAGAGAAATGGAGCTTTTCTTAAGTCTTTGACTTTAATAATCTGTTAATAAAGGATACTTTTTAAGTGTTTCAGAAAATTATTATCATACCACCAATTACCATATCAGTGTGGTTTGGGCTTAGTTCTGGGCCCTCTCTTATTCCCACCCCGCAGTGTTTCTTAGAGATCTCATCCATTTCTATTGCTTAAATTACCATTTACATGCCAGTGAAGCACATATTTACATATTTACTCTAGACAGCTTTTCTAGTTCCACATCTGAATATACAATTGCTTTAACTTTAAACTTAATATATAAAAATTCAGCTCTTCATGTTTCCCTTTAGATTTTCTGTCACCTGTGTTCCCTTTCTCATTGGTTCAGGCCCCCAAACCTGTCTGTTGTACTTCAATTCTTTCTCTCACTTTAAGAGCTCATGACTAATTTCTATGGATTCACCATTCTAAATACTTCTTAAAATGATCCTCTGGTCTCTATTCTTACCTCAGTTTAGGCTGTGATTATTGTCTTTTTCAAGGATGGGGCAGTGTCCTTTTAACTGATTTCCTTGTCCCAAGTCATGCCCTCTTCCTAGTCATTCTCTAAAAAGTAGCCAGAGTGATCTTTATGAAACTCAAAGTTCATAATGCTACTCTCTTACTTAAAGAGCTTCAATAACTTTAGTTGCTGTTAGAATAAAATCCAGTCTCCTTAACATAGGCTAAGAAAGAGATTTTTCCTTAAGCCTGTCTCTTTTTCAGCTCTCACCTCTGCCCTCACACACACTCCACAATCCTGCTACGGTTACTTCTGTTAGTTCTTTGAACATGTCATGTTCTCCCTTACCTCCAGGGTTTTGAGCACTCTTCACCACACTTCATACCTCATTAACTTCTCCTAATTCTTCATGTTTCAATTGGATGTCACATTTTGGGGGTGAATAATGCTCTAATGTCCCAGGTTTAGGTTCTCCATATTCAGGTAATAGCAGCATGCTCCTGAAGTTTAATTTTATTTGTATATATCTCCTCAATTATAACCCAATGAAGGCAAGGCCCTTATCTGTGTGATTCATCAGTATATCCCCAGAGCCTAGTCTAGTGTCTAATAGGATATAGCTACCAAAGATTCATGCCATGAAGCAAGGTGTTTGAGGATAATGGACAGCAAAACTTGTCTTGTTTCTCATCACTTAGCATGTTGCTCCATATTCATGCCCACTGACTAAAAAAGTGCATGATTATACCAAAAAAAACAAAAAACAAAAAACTTACTTGACTATATTCAATAGGACTCCAATGAGAAAATAAATAAGACTATTTTTTGGATGCTGCTTTCTTACTAATTTTTAAATGAGTTGTTATCTTTAATAACTGTAGGTTTAGATTCAGGTATATTTGTGTATCTCTGCTTAAAGTCATAGGTGCTTTATCACCAAAAGGGCAGACTACAAACTGTCTCGTGCACACAGATTTACCCAGCTCAATGCCTGGCACAAAATAAAATACATTAAAAAAAATAGGTAGTTAAAATGTTTATCTCTCTTTGGTCATACCATTTCTATTTTAAATTCTGCACTAACAGAGTTTATTGTCATATTGGAGGTGCTTTAGGTTACATTGGTCAATAAAATATGTACATAGAATGCCCTCTCTCATTGATCCAAAGCCTATTAAAATGTGAAGAAGTTACTTTTGAAAGTAAACTTTCAAATTCTATAGTAGGCTCTCCACCTTTTTAAAAAATTACCCAGACCTATGTTTACTTTAAAATAGTAGTTCTTAAACTTTTTGGTCTTAGGACCCTCTTTAACTCTTAAAATCTATTGAACATTCCAAAAATATTTTGTTTATATGGATTACATCTAGCAATATTTATTTTCACTAGAAATTTCCTCTGTACATATGTGAAACAATGAAAATGCAAAGGTAAAAATGACATCTTAGTATTATTAAAAGAGCTTTGACCTCATGGGTTCTCTGAAAGGGTCTTGGGGAAGCTAAGATTTCCTTGATCATACTTTGAGATATACTGTTTTAATATATTACCATTTGACACTCTCCCAAGCATTGTAAACCATTCTATATTTCCATAGCTTTATAAGCATAATCTGTTGTAAGAAACACTTGAAAACTATTTCCTAAAGTATACCTTAGGATATGAATAGAGTTACTATGGAAATATTGCTCTCCATTCCATTAAGTTAGAGAAAAACTCAAGGAAAGGTCAAAGCCCTTCTGCATTGCAGGACTTCCCAGGACCTTTATAATGATAATTTGCGTTAGACATGTTCAACTATGAGATATCATATTCAGGATTCTTAAATTTACTTTACTTGACTGAATTTTTTGCAGAACATCTTATAGGAATAATGATATAAAGGGTAAAGAATAAAACAATCTGAAATTTATACAATGTTGCCACTTTATTTTTCAAACACAGAAACTCTCACATTGATTATTTGCATACTTTGTTTAAATATCACAATCCAGATATCATACTTAGGAATTTTGGATTATTGATTGGAAGAGTTCACTTGCATTTTGTGCATTAGTTAATCAAGTTTCTGTTTTGAAATATATCCAGCAACTCACTTCAGGACCTTTTCTAATCCATTTGTTTAAGTCTCCAATGATTTCAGTATTCCCTCCATCTACCAACACTGCTGAAATGCCATAGCCTTGTGATTAAAGGCTACAGTTGTTCTTTTCATCTATCACCCTCGAGTTTACTTTTAATAAAACAGTCACTTGCAGGTTGAGAGGGATTGAGCAGAGAGTGATAAGATGTATCCTTATAATAAGGGAGGCTTTTCTCTTCCCCCTCCATTGCTGTCCTCCTTGCAAACATTTATTCAGGTAGACAGGTTCTGGATATTAGATGAGGTGGAGTAGAAATATTATTCTCTGCCTTCTCTGTAGTTTTCACTTTCACTACTTAGAAAAAAAATTATTTTAGTCAAAGGGGAAATGATCATGAACTTGAGTGAACTCCAAGGCAGAATTTTGACAAACGACTCCAGATGGATGTACCCTAAAGTTGTTTAGGATTTTAAATAACTTATGATTCAAATCCACTTGAGAAATGCTGGGTTAAAAAGAGCTAAATAGATTCATTTGCTGTGGAACCTCTCAGAGCTGTTCACCTGATAGTGTGAGTTATCAACTGCCCAGAGAAGGGTAGAATATATAGGGTACCCAAATGTACCTAATGATGTAAAATTTAATAGGAGAATGTCTCAAAGTAGAGTGCTGCAGTGTAATGTTTTACAAACAGTTGTTCTAGACTGAAGTGAGTATTCTACAGTGGTTAAGCATGGGGAAATTATGTGGCTCTCCCTGTTATTTGTTTTAAATTTCCTGCACTGTTAGAAATATATTTTTAATTATTTTATTATGGATAGAAATGTGTTAGGAAAACTATTGTTTGATTCACTGATATTCGCATATATTATAGAAATGGGAAGGGAGGAAATGTTCTAGGTTTTCAAGTCAAGTAACTGTAACACCACTTGATTCAAATAGAAAATACTCCACTTATACTTGACATTAGACTAAAATCAGATTGATGAATAAGCACTTACTTTTAGAATCCCAGCTAAAGTGTGGCCAGCAATTTTCATTGAGTTGAATATGCACAGGCTGATTTCAGGGTGGTGAAGGGAATTGGTCTTCTTTCACAGTATCTATAAACAGAGCTTGAATCCAGCTGACTAGAGCCTGAGAACATGCTAGGGTACTTCATATTCAGTACACAGCCCTGTAAAGAGAAGAAAAATGAGCCTTGTCCAAAACTCTTACCTCAGCACCCACTGGCAAAAGTAAAATGTAAGCTGGGGACCAGGTCTCTTTGAAGCTGATTTTTTAAAAAACTCTTTAACAGGCCTCTGGTGGTTACAGATATTGATCGTCAGAAAGTAATCTGTTCAGGTTTGGGGGCATGCCAGTACAAATTGTGGAATGCATTCCTTCCTCTCCAAGGACATGTTGAGCTTTTTATATTGTCTATACTGGTTCACTTGTCAACTGTCTACCCTATTTGACATGAATTATTTTCTACCTTTTGTGAATGTGTAATTAAATATATTTTAAATATAGGAAATTTTATTAATATAGAATCTGTAGCTTGAGTCAAAGCATTCTTTTCTTCTTTTTTAACCCTCATTTTTCTTCCATAATTATTATTTGATTCCCTCTGGCTGCCTGCTACTTATTTGTAGTAGTACCATTCATCCATTGAGACCTTTCCATCTGTCACACAGCTTTGCTTTCTTTCCCCAGAAGCTTTATTCTCCTACTGTGCCATGTTTACTTTTTTTTCCTTTTTCCCCTTTTTTGTCTACTAGTTGAATTGAGCATTCTTTTGTGCAGGTGTTTTCACCTTCTTTTTTTTTTTTTTGGTTATTTTAAAGATTTAAACCAGGCAAATGATGCTGAATTAGATAAAAGTGACACTCAGAAGGGGCATGTTTGCTAATCTTCAAAGACTGATATAATTTTTAAAATTCCACATGTCTTTGTTCTGATATGTAAAGGTAGAATTGGAGTAGACCCAATAAAATTCTGAATGTTAAGTGAAGTGGTAGGAATTGTTTCAATCAGTCTTTGCATATGGGTAAACAATTATACTGATATTTTACTCTCCATATGTATATTTATATATTTACTATGTGTAATTGCTGATTAAAAGCTTACTTACTGTGAACTTCAATGCTTAGAAGCACTTAAACATAAAGATTAACCTTTCTGGATATGACTTTACCTCGGAGCTTACCATCAAGTTCTATTAAAGAGTAGGAATCTTCTGCCTAGAGAACAGATTCTAGCGGTATGAAGATAAATGTGAGCATTCATGAGAAATTAAATTAATGAAAAGTCTCCATTGTGCTTACATTATTGGAGAAATTTCATTAATTCTGTTATGGTTTGTTATTCGGAGCTTACTATCAAGTTCTATTAAAGAGTAGGGATCTTCTGCCTAGAAAACAGATTCTAGGGGTATGAAGATAAATGCCGGCATTCATGACAGATTAAATTAATGAAAAGTCTCCATTGTGCTTATATTATTGGAGAAATTTCATTAATTCTGTTATAGTTTGTTATTCCCATTCACCTCAAATATAACTTAGCCCCCTTTCTGAGGTTTGCAGGTGACCAGCACCACATTTCTCAAACTGCCATTGTTTTACCTGGTGTTGAACCCACTTCGTAAGGGGATATATGCTAAGCAAAAGGGACAGCTTCTGCTGTCAAGGGGCTCACAGTCTGTTTGAAGGAGGAAGAATACTGACTTTTCATTTAAAGCATTCAGGGCATTAAGAATATGTTTACTGAGAGATGATAGATTATGTTCTGATCACACCTGGTTAGTGTCAGGAAAGAAAAGAATCCTGAAGTATTTTAAAATAGTTTTTTTAAGGAGATCAGAGGATAGAATGGAACGATGATACTACCAATCCAGAGAGTAGCAGGTAGAGATATGTGGGGGTGTGGGGGGGGAGTAAGTAGTTTAGAAGAGAAGTGTGCAGACTTTTTATTTTTTTTAAGACAGAAATAAGAGATGTAACTGAAAACCTTAATAATTACTGACAGCTGACTCTATCTCAGTCCCTGAACAACTAAAGATAATGAGTCAGAGTCCTTGCCTATAAGAAATTCATAATCTAGTAGTGGATGTAAGACAAATATGTAAATCATTTTATTAGAACCCAAAAGCCTATAAGAGATATACTGATATTTTTTTCCTGAACTATGATAAAGTATCCTATTATCAGAACAGCCTTTGCTTGGAGAACAATATAAAAGCTATTGGAAATACAAAAACTAGCTGACTGGAGGCATTGTAGAGAAACCAAAGTAGGCAGGTTTTGAAGAGCTAAGGTCTTAGGAAAAGGAAAACATATTGAGGTGAAATTGATATTCTGTGCCACTGTTGTCCTTGAGGGATTTGCAGATTCCTAAACATTGTAAGATGGGAGTCCGAGAAATCAAGAAGAATAAGCAGAGATTTTTTGCAGTTTCACCGTTCTGAGGGGCAAAAATAGGAGATCAAGTCCTGCCAAGGAGAAAGGACCTTGAAAAAAAATTTCAAAATTTTCTCACAAATTTTGAAACCCAGTCTCAGATCATCTCACTCCTAAGTAGATGGTCTGTTCTACTCAAACTGCCTGCCTGGAAAAAATATTATAACATGATACAGAGCCTTTAAATCTTTATACTCTATATCTGGAATTCAGTTGAAAAAAAAAATACCATACATCCTTAAGAGATAGAAAAAATAAACAAAATCCCAGAAAGAAACAAACAGAAGAAAGAGGGCCACAGATCATGAAATACTGAAATTTAGGATAAATAATTTTAAAGTACTTGCAATTAATACTTTTAAGAAAATAAAAATTCTCTTGAGTACTTCATACAGAATGGAATTAATAAATAGGAATCTGATGAATGTTCTAGAATTATAAAATATAGTCTCTGAAAAAAAAATTTAAATGTTTGATGGATGAAACTCTGAGTGGGCAGTGTCTGTCCTAATCACCTCTGTACTCCCCACTACATGGTACTGAGCCTGGTATATGGTGGGGCTAATCACTGCATTATCTGTTGAATGGGTGGGTACTTGAATGAGTACAGCCAAATGTACTAACAAAAAAAGCACTGAACTTAATCACTCAATATAAAAAAGTCAAACAAAAGAAAGAAAGGAAAGAAGAAACAAAACCATGTGGAAGAAATAGAAAATGAAAAACAAATTGCTAGATTAAACCTAACCATATTGATTATTATATTAAATGTAAATGGCTAAACAACTCAATTAAAAAGCAGGAATAGGATTGGTTTAAGATGGTGGAGTAGAAGGACATGCTCTCACTCCCTCTTGCAAGAGCACTGGAATCACAACTAACTGCTGAACAATCATTGACAGGAAGACACTGGAACTCACCAAAAAAGATACCTCACATCCAAAGACAAGGGAGAAGCCACAAAGAGACGATAGGAGGGGCTCAATCACAATAAAATCAAATCCCATAACTGCTGGGTGGGTGATTCACAAACTGGAGAAGACTTATACCACAGAAGTCCACCCACAGGAATAAAGGTTCTGAGTCCCTCGTCAGGCTTCCCAAACTGGGGGCCCTGCAATGGGAGGAGGAATTCCTAGAGAATCAGACTTTGAAGGCTAGTGGGATTTGATCGTAGGACTTTGACAGGACTTGAGGAAACAGAGACTCCACTCTTGGAGGGCACACACAAAGTAGTGTGCACATCGGGACCCAGGGGAAGAAGCAGTGACCCCACAGGAGACTGAAGCAGACCTACCTGCTAGTGTTGGAGGGACTCCTGCAGAGGTGGGGGATGGCTGTGTCTCACCATGAGAACAAGGACACTGGCAGCAGCGGTTCTGGGAAGTACTCCTTGGCGTGAGCCCTCCCAGAGTCCACCATTAGCCCCACCAAAGAGGCTCCAGTGTTGGGTGGCATCAGGCCAAACAACCAACAGGGAGGGAACCCAGCCCCACCCATCAGCAGACAAGTGGATTAAAGTTTTACTGAGCTCTGCCAACCAGAGCAACATCCAGCTCTACCCACCACCATTCCCTCCCATCAGGAAACTTGCACAAGCCTCTTCGATAGCCTCAGCCACCAGAGGCCAGACAGCAGAAGCAAGAAGAACTACAGTCCTGCAGCCTGTGGAATGAAAACCACATTCACAGAAAGATAGACAAGATGAAAAGACAGAGGGCTATGTACAAGATGAAGGAAAATGATAAAACCCCAGAAAAACAAAATGAAGTGGAGATAGGCAACCTTCCAGAAAAATAATTCAGAATAATGATAGTGAAGATGATCCACGACCTCGGGAAAAGAATAAAGGCAAAGATAGAGAAGATGCAAGAAATGTTTAGCAAAGACCTAGAAGAATTAAAGAACAGACAAACAGAGATGAACAACACAATAACTGAAATGAAAAATATACTAGAAGGAATCAATAGCAGAATAACTGAGGCAGAAGAATCGATAAGTGACCCGGAAGACAGGACAGTGGAATTCACTGCTGTGGAACAGAATAAAGAAAAAAGAATGAAAAGAAATGAAGGCAGCCTAAGAGACCTCTGGGACAACATTAAACACAACAACATTTGCATTATAGGGGTCCCAGAAGGAGAAGAGAGAGAGAAAGGACCCAAGAAAATATTTGAAGAGATTTAGTTGAAAACTTCACTAACATGGGAAAGGAAATAGCCACCCAAGTCCAGGAAGTGTAGAGTCCATGCAGGATAAACCCAAGGAGAAACACGCTAAGACACATAGTAATCAAATTGGCAAAAATTAAAGGCAAAGAAAAATTATTGAAAGCAGAAAGGGAAAAATGACAACTAACATACAAGGGAACTCTCGTAAGGTTAACAGCTGATTTCTCAGCAGAAACTCTACAAGCCAGAAGGGAGTGGCATGACATATTTAAAGTGATGAAAGGGAAGAACATACAACGAAGATTACTCTACCCAGCAAGGATCTCATTCAGATTTGATGGAGAAATCAAAAGCTTTACAGACACGCAAAAGCTAAGGGAATTCAGCCCCACCAAACCAATTCTACAACAAATGCTAAAGGAACTTCTCTAAGTGGGAAACACAAGAGAAGGAAAAGGACCTACAAAAACAAACCCAAAACAATTAAGAAAATGGTAATAGGAATATACATATCGATAATTACCTTAAACGTGAGTGGATTAAATGCTCTAACCAAAAGACACAAGCTCACTGAATGGATACAAAAACAAGACCAATATATATGCTGTCTACAAGACATGCACTTCAGACCTAGGGACACATATAGACTGAAAGTGAGGGGATGGAAAAAGATATTCCATGCAAATGGAAATCAAAAGAAAGCTGTAGTAGCAGTACTCATATCAGATAAAATAGACTTTAAAATAAAGAATGCTACAAGAGACAAAGAAGGACAGTACAAAATGATCAAGGGATCAATCCAAGAAGAAGACATAACAATTATAAATATATGTGCACCCAACATAGGAGCACCACAATACATAAGGCAACTGCTAACGGCTCTAAAAGAGGAAATCGACAGTAACTGAATAATAGTGGGGGATGTTAACACCTCACTTACACCAATGGATAGATCATCCAAATAGAAAATTAATAAGGAAAAATGAGCTTTAAATGACACAATAGACCAGATAGATTTAATTGATATTTATAGGACATTCCATCCAAAAATAGCAGATTATACTTTCTTCTCAAGTGTGCATGGAACGTTCTCCAGGATAGATCACATCTTGAGTGACAAGTCAAGCCTCAGTAAATTTAAGAAAATTGAAATCAAATCAAGCATCTTGTCTGACCACAACGCTATGAGATTAGAAATAAATTACAGGGAAAAAAACGTAAAAACCACAAACACATGGAGGCTAAGTAATACATTACTAAATAACCAAGAGATCACTGAAGAAATCAAAGAGGAAATCAAAAAATACCTAGAGACAAATGACAATGAAAACACGACGATCCAAAACCTATGGGGTGCAGCAAAAGCAGTTCTAAGAGGGAAGTTTATAGGAATACAAGCCTAACTCAGGAAACATCTCAAATAAACAATCTAACCTTACACCTAAAGAAATTAGAGAAAGAAGAGCAAACAAAACCCAAAGTTAGCAGAAGGAAAGAAATCATAAAGATCAGAGCAGAAATAAATGAAATAGAAACAAAGGAAACAGTAGCAAAGATCAATAAAACTAAAAGCTGGTTCTTTGAGAAGATAAACAACATTGATAAATGATTAGCCAAACTCATCAAGAAAAGAGGGAGAAGACGCAAATCAATAAAATTAGAAATGAAAAAGGAGAAGTTACAACAGACACCGCAGAAATACAAAGCATCCTAAGAGACTACTACAAGCAACTCTATGACAATAAAATGGACAACCTGGAAGAAATGAAAAAATTCTTAGAAAGGTATAACCTTCCAAGACTGAACCAGGAATAAATAGAAAATATGACCAGACTAATCACAAGTAATGAAATTGAAACTGTGATTAAAAATCTTCCAACAAACAAAAGTCCAGGACTTGATGGCTTCACAGGCGAATTCTATCAAACATTTAGAGAAGAGCTAACACCCATCCTTCTCAAACTCTTCCAAAAAATTGCAGAGGAAGGAACACTCCCAAACTCATTCTATGAGGCCACCATCACCCTGATACCAAAACCAGACAAAGATACTACAAAAAAAAGAAAATTACAGACCAATATCACTGATGAATATACATGCAAAAATCCTCAACAAAATACTAGCAGACAGAATCCAACAACACATTAAAAGGATCATACACCATGATCAAGTGGGATTTATCCCAGGGATGCAAGGATTCTTCAATATATGCAAATCAATCCATGTGATACACCATATTAACAAATCGAAGAAGAAAAACCATATGATCATCTCAATAGATGCAGAAAAAGCATTTGAGAAAATTCAACACCCACTTATGATAAAAACTCTGCAGAAACTGGGCATAGAGGGAACCTACCTCAACATAATAAAGGCCATATATGACAAACTCACAGCAAACATCATTCTCAATGGTGAAAAACTGAAAGCATTTCCTCTAAGATCAGGAACAAGACAAGGATGTCCACTCTCACCACTATTATTCAACATAGTTTTGGAAGTCCTAGCCATGGCAATCAGAAAAGAAAAATAAATAAAAGGAATACAAATTGGAAAAGAAGAAGTAAAACTGTCACTGTTTGCAGATGACATGATACTATACGTAGATAATCTAAAAGATGCCACCAGAAAACTACTAGAGCTAATCAATGAATCAGGAAAAGTAGCAGGATACAAAATTAATGCACAGAAATCTCTTGCATTCCTATACACTAATGATGAAAAATCTGAAAAAGAAATGAAGAAAACACTCCCATTTACCATTGCAACAAAAAGAATAAAATACCTAGGCATAAACCTACCTAAAGAGACCAAAGACCTATATGCAAAAAACTGGAAGACGCTGATGAAGAAATTAAAGATGATACCAACAGATGGAGAGATATACCATGTTTTTGGATTGGAAGAATCAATAGTGAGAAAATGACTATACTGCCCAAAGCAATCTACAGATTCAATGCAACCCCTATCAGGTTACCAACAGCCTTTTTTACAGAACTAGAACAAAAAAATCTTAAAATTTGTATGGAGACACAAAAGGCCCCAAATAGCCAAAGCAGTCTTGAGGGAAAAAAACGGAGCTGGAGGAATCAGACTCCCTGATTTCAGAGTATACTACAAAGCTACAGTAATCAAAACAGTATGGTACTGGCACAAAAGAGAAATATAGATCAATGGAAAGGATAGAAATACCAGAGATAAACCCACGCACCTATGGTCAACTAATGTATGACAAAGGAGGCAAGGATATACAATGGAGAAAGGACAGTCTCTTCAATAAGTGGTACTGGGAAAACTGGACAGCTACATGTAAAAGAATGAAATTAGAACCTCCCTAACACCATACAGAAAAATGAAGTCGAAATGGTTTAGAGACTTAAATGTAAGACCAGGCACTATAAAACTCTTAGAGGAAAACATAGGAAGAACAGTCTTTGACATAAATCACAGCAAGATCTTTTTTGATCCACCTCCTAGAGTAATGGAAATAAGAACAAAAATAAACAAATGGGACCTAATGAAACTTAAAAGCTTTTGCAAAGCAAAGGAAACCATAAAGAAGACGAAAAGACAACCCTCATTATGGGAGAAAATATTTGCAAACAAATCAATGGAGAAAGGATTCATCTTCAAAATATATAAACAGCTCATGCAGCTCAATATTAAAAAAATACAAACAACCCAATCAAAGAATGGGAAGAAGACCTAAATAGAATTTCTCCAAAGAAGACATACAGATGGACAAGAATCAAATGAAAAGCTGCTCAACATCACTAATTATTAGAGAAATGCCATTGCAAACTACAATGAGCTATCACCTCACACCAGTTAGAATGGGCATCATCAGAAAATCTACAAACAACAATGCTGGAGAGGGTGTGGAGAAAAGGGAACCCTCTTGCACTGTTGGTGGGAATGTAAATTGATACAGCCACTATGGCGAACAGTATGGAGGTTCCTTAAAAAACTACAAATAGAGCTACCATGTGACCCAGCAATCCCACTACTGTGCATATACCCAGAGAAAACCAAAATTCAAAAAGACACAAGCACTCTAATGTTCATTGCAGCACTATTTACAATAGCCAGGTCATGGAAACATCCTAAATGCCCATCGACAGATGAATGGATAAAGATGTGGTACACATATACAATAGAATATTACTCAGCCATAAAAAGAAATGAAATTGGATCATTTGTAGGGACGTCGATGGATCTAGAGACTGTCATACAGAGTGAGGTAAGTCAGAATGAGAAAAACAAATATTGTATATTAACGCATGTATGTGGAACCTAGAAAAATGGTACTGATGAAGCAGTTTGCAGGGCAGAAATTGAGGCACAGATGTAGAGAACAAACCTATGAACACCAAGAGGGGCAAGTGGTGGGTGGGGGTGGGGGTAGTGGTGATATGAATTGGGAGATTGGGATTTACATGTATACACTAATATGTATAAAATGGATAACTAATTTAAAAAAAGAAAATGAATGATCCATCATTTTATGAATAAACTTTATAAGAAATAATAAAAATAAATAAGTAAATAAATAGCAGGATAGATTTTTAAATAAAGACTCATACATAAATTGTCTACAAGAAAACTATAAGAAAGTAGGAATGCTATGTTAAAATAAGAAGAAAAGTAGACAAATTAAATTATCAGGGTTAAAGGAGAATATATCATAATTATAAAAGTCTTCAAGGCATAACAGTCCAAAATCTGCATGTGCTCAATAATAGAACTTCAAAAGGGATGAAACAAAATTTCACAGAATGAAAAGGAGAAATATACAAATCCATAGTTAATTGATAGACTAGTAATTGATAAAACAATTTAAAAATATATGAGTATAAGATTGCCAACAAACACATGAAAGAATGCTCAACATCAATAATCATTAGAGAAATGCAAATCAAAACTACAATGAAGTATCACCTCACACCAGTCAGAATGGCCATCATTAAAAAATCTACAAACAATAAATGCTGGAGAGGGTGTGGAGAAAAGGGAACCCTCTTGCACTATTGGTGGGGTTGTAAATTGATACAGCCACTATGGAGAACAGTATGGAGGTTCCTTAAAAAACTAAAAATAAAACTACCATATGACCCAGCAATCCCACTACTGGGCATATACCCTGAAAAAACCATAATTCAAAAAGAGTTAGGTACCACAATGTTCATCGCAGCTCTATTTACAATAGCCAGGACATGGAAGCAACCTAAGTGTCCACTGGCATATGAATGGATAAAGAAGATGTTGCACGTATATGCAATGGAATATTACTCAACCATAAAAAGAAATGAAAGTCTTCCCTGGTGGCGCAGTGGTTGAGAGCCCGCCTGCCAATGCAGGGGACACAGGTTCGTGCCCCGGTCTGGGAAGATCCCACATGCCGCGGAGCAGCTGGCCCCGTGAGCCACGGCCGCTGAGCCTGTGCGTCCGGAGCCTGTGCTCCGCAACGGTAGAGGCCACAACAGTGAGAGGCCCGCGTACCGCAAAAAAAAAAAGAAATGAAGTTGAGTTATTTGTAGTGAGGTGGGTAGACCTAGAGACTATCATACAGAGTGAAGTAATTCAGAAAGAGAAAAACAAATACCGTATGCTAACACATATATATGGAATCTAAAAAAAAAAAAAATGGTTCTGAAGAACCTAGGGGCAGGACAATAATAGACACACAGATGTAGAGAATGGACTTGAGGACACAGGGAGCGGGAGGGGTAAGCTGGAACAAAGTGAGAGTGTGGCATGGGCATATATACACTACCAAATGTAAAGTAGATAGCTAGTGAGAAGCAGCCACATAGCACAGGGAGATCAGCTCAGTGCTTTGTGACCACCTAGATGGGTAGGATAGGGAGGGTGGGAGGGAGACTCAAGAGGGAGGAGATATGGTGATATATGTATATGTATAGCTGATTCACTTTGTTATACAGCAGAAACTAACACACCATTGTAAAGCAGTTATACTCCAATAAATATGTTAAAAAAATATGAGTATATAGAAAACTTGAAGAATAAAGCAAATAACTTGTCCTAATTTATATTAATAGGACACTCCATCCAAGAACTAGAATATATATTCTATACCATACACTAGACCAGAGAACAAGCCTCACTGGAGTCTACCCACAATATATTTAAATAGAAACCAATAATAGAAAGATATCTGAGAATTCTCCAAATATTTAGAAATTAAACAAACTTATAAATAAACCATAGGTCCAAAATGTAATCATAAGGGAAGTTACAAAATATCTTGGACTGAATACAAATGAAAACACAACATATCAGAATGTGCAGGCTTAAACACTACTTTGAGAGAAATGTATAGCTTTAAATGCTTATGTAGGGTAAAGTCTTAAATAAGCTTCCACCTTAAGAAATAAGAAAAAAATTAAACCTAAAACAAATAAATGCATGAAAGGCATAAATAAAAGATAAGAAATCATTGAAATAGAAAACAGACAAAAAATAGAAATGTCAAAGAAACCAAAAGTTGCTTTTTTGACAGATATCCTTGCTCAAGGATGTAGAGACAGTTCAGGAGAATATTAGCTACTACATGGAGAAAGAAAATGAAAGGCATCACATGTGGAATTAGAGCTGCAGAAAAAGAAGACAAATTGGGAAAAGCAGTTTTTGAAAACATTGTGCCAAGAAATTTCCAAAAGTGTTAAAAGATATAAAGCCACAGATTCAAAAAGTTTTAAAAAACACAAGCAGGAGAAATAAAAATAAATCAATACCTAGCCAAATTACAATAGCACTGCTGGATACCATGTTAAGATAAAATGAAGATATTTTCAGATAAATAGAAACTGGGAGAATTTTTCACCATTGTACCTACGTTAAAAGAAATACTACAATGGAGAAAAGACAGACTCTTCAATATGTGGTGCTGGGAAAACTGGACAGCTACATATAAAAGAATGAAATCAGAACACTCCCTAACATTATACACAAAAATAAACTCAAAATGGATTAGAGACCTAAATGTAAGGTTGGACACTTTAAAACTCTTAGAGGTGGGACGAAGTGAGAGAGTGGCATGGACATATATATACCACCAAATGTTAAATACATAGCTAGTGGGAAGCAGCCACATAGCACAGGGAAATCAGCTCAGTGCTTTGTGACCACCTAGAGGAGTGGGATAGGGAGAGTAGGAGGGAGACACAAGAGAGAGGAGATATGGGGATATATGTATATGTATAGCTGATTCACTTTGTTATAAAGCAGAAGCTAACACACCATTGTAAAGCACTTATACTCCAATAAAGTTGTTAAAAAAAAGATCTTTTTTGATCCACCTCTTAGAGTAATGAAAATAAAAACAAAAATAAACAAATGGGATCTAATTAAACTTAAAAGCTTTTGCACAGCAAAGGAAACCATAAACAAAACAAAAAGACAACCCTCAGAATGGGAGAAAATATTTGCAAATGAAGTAACTGACAAGGGATACTCTCCCAAATTTACAAGCAGCTCATGCAGCTCAATATCAAAAAAAACAAATAACCCAATCAAAAAAAGGGCAAAAGATCTAAATAGACATTTCTCCAGAGAAGACATACAGATGGCCAAAAAGCACATGAAAAGATGTTCAACATTACTAATTATTAGAGAAAGGCAAATCAAAACTACAATGAGGTATCACCTCACACTGGGGAGAATGGCCATCGTCAAAAAATCTACACACAATAAATGCTGGAGAGGGTGTGGAGAAAAGGGAACCCTTTTACACTGTTTCTGGGAATGTAAATTGATATAGCCACTGTGGAGAACAGTATGGAGGTTCCTTAAAAATCTAAAAATAGAACTACCATATGAACCGTCAATCCCACTCCTGGGCATATACATGGAGAAAACCATAATTCAAAAAGATACATGCACCCCAATGTTCATTGCAGCACTATTTACAATAGCTAGGACATGGAAGCAACCTAAATGTCCACTGATAGAGGAATGGATAAGGAAGACTTGGTACCTATACAATGGGATATTACTCAGCCATAAAAAAGAACAAAATAATGCCATTTGCAGCAACATGGACGGAACTAGAGATTATCATACTAAGTGAAGTAAGTCAGACACAGAAAGACAAATATATGATATCACTAATATGTGGAATCTGAAAAAAAAGGGGTACAAATGAACTTATTTACAAAACAGAAGTAGAGTCACGGATGTAGAAGACAAACATGGTTAACGGGGTAAAATGAGGGAGGGATAAATTGGGAGATTGGGATTGACATAAAAACACTACTATATATAAAACAGTTAACTAATAAGAACCTGCTGTATATCACAGGGAACCCTACTCAATATTCTGTAATGGCCTATATGGGAAAAGAATCTTAAAAAAAAAATAGAGTGGATACATGTATATGTATAACTGAATATAACTGATTCACTTTGCTGTACACCTGAAACTAACACAACATTCTAAATCAACTATACTCCAATAAAAAATTTTAAAAATGAAAAGAAATACTAAAGGGATTCTTTAGGCACAAGATAAATATAACCATAAAAAAGCGCAAAAATGCACAAAGGATTAAATTGTAAAAAAGGTGATAAAAATGTGGTATTTTTAAAACATTGTATACAACAAATATATATATATATAATGCATTAAAATGATAGCACACATGGTGGAGAGTATTAAGTAAACATTCTAAGAACCTGTTCTAAGTACTTTTTTATTTCCAGAAGGTAGAGAACTACTAATTTATATTCAAAATGCATGTTAGTAATGTCTGTAGTAACCTCTTAAATAGATGCTTTAAAAATATGTAACAAGTTAATAGAAGGGAAAATTGAATAATAAAAATTTCTTAGCTCAAAATAAAAGAAGAAAGGAGAAAAAATAGCAACAACAAAGTGGATAAACACAAAGCAAATAGATGATAGATTTATATTCAAATATATTAATAGTCTCATTAAATATAAACAGATTTAATTGAAAGAGAAATGTCACTATAAGAAATAAAAATGCTACAATATGTAGTTCTTAAAAGACACACCATAAATAAAAGAACAAAAAAGGCAGAAGGCACATATTAAAAATCCATTGTAATTACTTCAGTAAAAAGATAGTGGACTTCAAGGCAATAAAATGTTCCTAAAGATGAAGATTTCATGATGATTAAACGATCTACTAAGAAAATAAAACATTTCTAAATTTATGTACAGATAATAACATAGCATTAATATAGACAAAGCAAAAACTGAAAAGATTATAAGGCAAACTAGAATTCTTCAGAATCATATTTGGAGATTAGACCCACTTCTCTAACTGATAAAATAAAGAGACAAGAAATTAACATAACAGTAGAAGATGTGAAAACCACAATTAACAACTTTTATCTAATTGATCTATTTAGAACACTGAATCCTTGACAGCAAAATATACATATTTCAATAAAGCAGTCTCAATACATTTCAAAGAACTGAACTCAGAGTAAGTTCTCTGACAATGGTGAAATCAAGGTTGAATTTATTAACAAAAGATACAACAAGAAAATACCCAGATGTTTGAAAATTAACCATTATGCCTCTAAACTCTCCAAAAGTCAGAGAAAATATGGAGGGAATGTTGTGAATTGAACAATAATGAGAATAATATATTAAAACCTATTGGATGTGAAAATTCCCTGGCTGTCCAGTGGTTAGGGCTCCGTACTTTCACTGTGAGGGCCTGGGTGTAATCCCTGGTCGGGGAACTAAGATCCGGCAAGCCCCGCGGAAATAAAAAATAGAACAACCTATGGGATACAGCTAAACCCTGCTTAGAGGGAAATACATAGTGATAAAATGTATATATACAAAAAGGTCTGAAAATCAATAATCTTAGTATCCATCTCAAGAGATTGAAAAATAAGAAGAACTAAATCCAGAGAAAGTAGAAATAAATAATTACAGTATGAACCAAAATTGATAATGTAATAAACAAATGCAAAATTGAAAAAGTCAGCACAGCCAGGAGCTGGTCCCTTGGAAAGAATAATAGGACTTACAGCCTTCCAAAGATTGGTCAAGGAAAAAAAAAAAAAAAAAAAGATATAACGTATCCATGCTAGGATTAAAAAAAGGCACATAATCAGAGATCCTGATAATACGAACAGTTATCAGTCTTAATCATATGAACATTATGCCAATAAAATTGAACATGTATACGAAATTCAAATTCCTGGAAAACTTCACCTTGTCTAACTGGATACAAAAAATAATATAATTATGTATACTAGTATTATATCTATTTAATAAACTGAACATGTTATTTAAAACCCTCCTATAAAGAAAAGTCTAGGCTTAGATAACCTTAAAGAAAGACATAACAACAATCTTACACAAACTTTTCTAAGGGAAAAAAGATGGAACACTTTTTTATCTCATAAATATGTATTTTAGGAGACTAGCATAAACTTTATACTCAAACCTAACAAGGACTTTTCAAGAAAGGGAAATTACAAAGCCATCTTTTATGGACATAGAAAAAATTCTTAAACTTAGTGTAAGCACATAAAATCCACCAGCACATGAAAATTTTAATACACAACAAAAAAGTTAGATTTATTTTAGCAGTCTTGTTCAATATTAAAAATATTGATCAGTGTATTTCACTCCATTAACCATATAAAGGAGAAAAATCATATGATCATTCAAAAGGTGAAGAAAAGCATTTGATAAAATTCCATACTGATTAATGATAAAAGATCTTAGCAGTCTCAGAACAGAAAAGTACTTTCTTAATCTAACAAAGGCTTCAACAAAACTTAAATTATTGAGAATAATAAATTGTATACTAGGGTTCAGCATAATGCTAGATCTAGAAGATCTACTTCTAACTATATATACTTGCACAGTGCATAGATATGTGTACCATAGCATGTAAAAGTAAAAAGACATTACTGATAATAGTTTCTAACTGGAAACAGCAAATATCTATCTTCTGTAGAATAGACAATAAATTGTGATGTGTAAATAAAATATTTAATTAAATATTTTAAGATAAGTATTATAAGATAAAATGAGCAAACTACTGCTACATGTGAAATTGTGGTTAAACCTCACAAACATAATGCTGAACAAAAGAAGCCAGGCACAAAGCAATTCTATTTGTATAACATTCAAAAACAGGGAAACTATCTTTCGTGGTGGAAGTCAGAATAATAGGTCCATTTGTAGACAGCAATGACGAGGAAGTAGCAGAGGGTAACTTCATGCCTCCTGGCAATTTTTATTTCTTGATCCATGGAGTGAATGGACACATGGGTATATTTACTTTGAAATAGTTAACCAAAGTGTATTCGTATGATTTTTGCACTTCCCTGAATATATATTTGCTATGGACTGAATTGTGTTCCTTCAAAATTCTTATGTTGGAACCCTAACATAACCCTAACCTCAATGTGATCATATGTGGAGGTGGGGTTTTAGGGAGATAATTGGGTTTAATTGAGATCATGAGGGTGGGGGCCTCAGGACGGGATTAGTACCCTCATAAGAAGAGACACCAGAGAGCTTGCTGTCTTTCTTTGCCATGTGAGAACGCAACAAGAAAGTGGGCATCTGCAATCCAGGAAGAGAACCTTCTCTAGAACCGGAACACACTGATACATTCATCTCTGGATTCCAGCCTCTAAAACTATGAGAAAATAAATGTGTGTTGTTTAAGCCACCCAGTCTATGGTATTTTGTTATGGTAGCCTGAGCTAACTAAGACATGTTTTACTTCTATAAAAAGTTTACTTATAAAAGAAAGCAGAAAAACATATTTTGACAAGTTTTAGGAGTGGTAGAAAGGTACAGATCTTGGCAAGGAGCAGAGATATCATAAAAGGAGTAATTCTTTGACTAGTTCTTGAAGAAGGAGTACAAAAAGTATGCAGTGGAGAGTGAGCTCAAGGTACTTTAGAAATCAGTGCTGGAATAGGGCTAGGGATGCCAGCTTAAAAATTCAGATTTTACATGCATGAAAATATAAAATTATTATAGATAATTATGTCTGAGTAGGAGTAGTCCATGAAGAAAAGGCTGGAAACACACTGGAGACAAGGACTTCTTATGGAACACTGCTAAAATAGTTCAAACACCAATAGCTTTGGAATGTTGATTATGTTGAGTTTACTCTGTGTAAATAATTATTGATTTATGTTCTGTGCAGATCTTTGGTGTTTGGTTTTAGAAATAACTTTTTACCCTTGTTCTATGTTCTTTTTAAGGATCCAAAAGTACTTTATAATCATGTTATCTCCTTGATATAATGGCCATTTGTTTGAGAATTATGAAAAATTTTAAATGCCCACAAGGACATAGTTAATGTCTAAGATCTTAGTACCCTACCTATGAGTACCATTGATAGTAGCAACTAGGTCATTTCTGAAGTAGCCATTTATCTGGAAGATTTAGTCACTATGTTTATTGCCATTGCCCTCGTGTGTGTGGAAGCAGACAACAGAGGAAACATTAGAACCATGAGCTATAAAAAGATAGATTTATCCTAGAGCAGATAAATTTAGGGGCACCAAGGAGTCCTATAAAAGTTCTATCAAAGTTGCCTGGAGATAGAGCTGTATTGGTAGAATGTTGACTTGATATGGCTAAATAGACATACATTGACTTCTGAAAGTATTTCTGAGGTTTTTAAAGTGGTGATGGTCTTGGGTGGCAAGGTGCCAACAGACAAAGTAAGGTGATATAGGATTTATTTAATGACAAGACTATGAAAACTTATAGGTATGAAGAATGCCTGAAAACAGGAGAAAGGTAGCAATCTCCTAGTGGGAAGTGTTGCTTTCCTGACTCTCAAGTTGCTTACACAAAAATACTCAACAACCAATGCATCTACCTTTTCACAATAAGGACCCATCACATCATTTAAGGAACCAACTCTGAGTCTTTCTAAGCTCAGGTAGAGAGTTGAAACAAACCTTTCTGATCATGTATAACAAATGTCTCAGCATACTCCTGAGGAAATTCTGTAGGATGACTTGAATCAGAGGTCAGTTTGAGGCACTTAATAGATCTGCCCATCCTAAGTAGAATTTGGCTTCAGACCTGAAGTCCTGTCCCCAGTGCAATCATGATTTATGCACAACATGTCAATACACCCTTGACCAGCTAACTAAATCTTTCCCATTATGGTAGATTCTCCTATCTGTCCAGCCAGGAGACTGGCTGTCACAGAGAAGGCATTCAGTGAAGATTCGTTAAATAATCAAACAAGTTTGGTAAAAGGATCATGGAATATGTCTTCCTAGGAAGGAAACTGAAGGCTTTGAAGACACAGTTGATGTTTTGATGTCTTCTTCCAGTGTAAAGTCATTTTTCTGGATAGGTAAAAGGAATGTACCATCAAGAAAGAAAAATCTTTAATATTTTTGTGGCCAATGGCTGACATTTTCAGACAAATTGCCACTTGATTGGTGATAGAGTTCTTCTTAGAACATAAGGAAGAGTATATTTTGCAATAGACTCAGTGATCTGATTTTAAAAAGTTAAAATAACTTTTGAGAAAGATAAATAATTCCAATCAATATTTTAAAAACTACATGCTACTCAGTTTAATAAGTATAATAATATACATAATAATGAAAGGAAATCATAGAAGCAAGTATGAACAATTTGTATGGCCTAGTAAAAAATATGAAACTGTGTCAAGAAAGTGCCCAGTAATTCTAAGGAAGAAACAACAAAGGAAAGGATCAGGGCACAGAATAGTGGACAATTTTACAAATATTTATACATATATAATCACGTATATACACATTCAAATTGCACATATGCATATGTCATAATCAACCATATTTTTATATATAATGCTAAAATAACTAAAGTAATGTTGTTGGTATCACCAAAATTGATTGGATTAGACTTATGAGTGAATGGATGACTAAACCTTGTTTACAAGATACATGTACTTTGTAGCATTTGGCATTGAGAAAATATGTTTGTATATGTGTGTGTGAATCCACAGCCCAGCCAAAAGGAAGGTGTGTCTGAAACTTTCCTATTATCAATAATAGCACTGGTCCATTGGCAGAGTCAGTGATGAAGAATGGCCCTGTTGTTATATACCAGTAATCTAAAATACATTTGATGTGTGTTTACTCTCATAGTTTCTCATAAGAGTAAGAAAGCAGTGTGATAAATTCTACTGTTTTTGTATAAGAACTTTTACATAAAGTAGAAGTCATGTCAACCTTGAGAAAAAATCATATTTTTATATTAGAATTTTAAATAGTGATGTGATTGCATAGCCAAATATGATAACCTTATAATTCCAGTTAGTAAAGTTCAGAAAGTTCAGAGAAATATAATATACAATTCTATGTACAGTTAAAAAATGATGATGCATTAAAAAAAGGAATTTTGATTTATAATTTAAAATAGCTATAGTGACAAAGGCAAGAGGCATGGGATGGTACCAGTGTGTTTGTAACGCCATGTGTTATCCACACCCAGAAATCATATAAACATAAGAAGTAGAGGAAGGAGTCTGGAAACAAGGAGGAGTTCAAATAAGTAACAAATTTGTGACAGCAATGCTGAAACAAGTGCCCCAAATCTTAATCTTCACAGAAGAGTGATCAGGAAAAAAGAGCCCTAAGGAGCAAAATTTAGGACAAGAAAAGGA
The DNA here is from genome assembly GCF_003676395.1 of Aethalodelphis obliquidens. Classification (NCBI taxonomy): domain Eukaryota; kingdom Metazoa; phylum Chordata; class Mammalia; order Artiodactyla; family Delphinidae; genus Aethalodelphis; species Aethalodelphis obliquidens. The sequence continues at coordinate 59,112,217 of NW_020837947.1, read as the reverse complement.
ATAAGTCCTCTGCCTTTGGGAAAATGTATTGTTATGATAAAGAGAAGGAAAATAATTACTTAATTCTTTGTTGCTTTATGGTGCTTTTTCAAAGAAAAAGTTCTTCTTTCTACAGAATAAAATGTAGTTCACATATGTTTAAGAACTAAATGAAGAGGGCCACTCAAATAGGAGGAAGGCTAGATATGAAGAATGATAGAATTGAAGGTGCTTAAATTAAAAAAAAGTAAAATTTGAAAATGGCGTTGTAGTTGTTTTCAAAATTTTGAAAATCAGGCATGGGAAAATATAGTATACTTATTCATGATACACTATATAATAGACTCCAAAGTATGCAGATTTTTGACTGTATAAAAGGCAGTGAATATTAACGTTGAAAAGAATTTGCAGCTGAACAAGTAAGACCTCCCTCACCAAAAATCTTTCAGTAGACTACTCAACAGGCAGAAAAAGATCCTTTGGAAGATAGGATGCCTGTTAAGATACCTTTCATTTCACCTGTTTGAGGATATTGTAAGGTTAGACGATATCACAGTGACAAGTCAGTCTGTGAAACAGCTAGAAAAAATGGTTTCATTAATGAGGACTCAGAAGTCAAACACATGAAACTGAATGAGGGTCTAGAAAACCAGTCTTAACCTCCAGTTTTCAGAATTGAGTAACAGAAATATGGACACACAATGGAAAAACCAACAGTGGGCAGAAATCCAAGTGGCTTCAAGAACTCTTGCTGACTTGGAACATTCAAGAGTGGAATCCTACCTTCCTTCACAGAGAGGATGGAACATTAGTATTAATGCTATTTGGGAAATAAGTATGAAATGGACTGAAATATTTTACTTGGTCTAGGGACTGAAGCAAGCATTAGAAACTTTACGTTCTTACATTTTCGAAGACAGATTTAATGAGAATTATATACAAGAAATTTTTAATTTACAAGGAATAAAATGAGAACTGATCAAGTAAATGTTTTGACATACACCTTTTACAAGCTACTTATGCTATGCTAATACCTAAAGAAACTGGTTTATTCATATATACTCCAATAGCTAACCTTTATTGAGCATTTGTGTATACTAAGTGATTTACATGTATCATCTCTCAGTTTATCTTTTTTATTAACTTTATGAAACAGAAATGATTATTATAATAATTTGACAAATAAGGGAACTGAGACTTAAAGTGGTTAAGTAATTTGTACAACCAGTAACCAGTAATCTGTAGGTGATAGTGGTGTACTACTGATGTTGTTGAATATCAAACTACTCTGAATTGTAGCTCTGGGAAACAAAGAAATAAAACCAACTCAAGATGGCCTGTGTGCCTTTTAGAAGGTTGGCAGTAAATGTGGCACCAAACTCTGGATCCAATCAAATGTTTGGTACTGTCCAACCTTCCATATGGTTGGGGGGTCTGGATCTGTCACAGATGTCGCAGGCAGCTTCCCGCATCACCTGCAAGACATATGTGACAAAAATGGGAAAGCAAGATTACTAAAAGTATGCCCCCAGCTGGGCCTGTAGCTGTGAAGCAAAGATCAGCACAGCAGCAAGTTGGGAACTGGGCAAACATGGGGGATGGTTCACTTTAAGGTCCTGAGTCAGCTGTTCAACCATGAACTGAAATAAGGGCATTACAAGTAGGCAGGGCTGGCAAAAGAAAAGCTCCCAGAACACACTGAATCACAACTTCTAACAATGTGGCATGGCTGTGCAAACAACATCAGACAGGCCAAACTTAAATGCAAAAAATCAAAGACTGAGTGACTCATTTTGGGCAAATGTGTCTGGCAGCCTAGAAGGAGGAAAGGCAGGGCTGCAAGTACAATATGCTCTACAGACAGAGGAGAGAGTCCCAGCCCAAAGACAGTTTCCATGTGTACAAAGTGTGGAAAATCTGAGACATGCACTGGGCTCTTCAGCCACATTCTCACCCTTGGAAAGCAATCAGCCAGCAGAAAAATCTCCAATTTAAATGACAGCAAAATGTATGCTTGGAATTATCTGACCAAATTAGCAACTGAGATATTCTAGGGACTTAATTTGCACATTGAGTTTTAATAGTATTATATTTGTATAGCAGATTATATAACCAAAAATGTTAATGGGAAAATGATTTTATTTGACTGGGAAATTGGCACTCCGGCTAATTGTCTGAAAAGGAGCCAATTTTAAAATTCAGATGCTGTTTGAATGAATTGGTATTGGCTGAATTAGGATTTATTGTGTAGAATACAGTTTTTAAAAATAGCCTAAAGAAAGAAAAGAGGGCTCACTCAATGAACTAAGTTTGTGTACTTCACCATGTTCTGGGATGGATTTCAGGATGTAACAAATAATACCATCAGAGAAGAATATTATGGTGTGGGTAGGGGTGGAAGATGAATAAATGGTCTGAAATGGACATGCGATATGAATGTGTATGTGGTCAGAGTAAATTGAAGAATGGCTTGTCATCCGTTGGCCATTAGCCAGATAGCAAATCTCTACTAATATATTTGATTACCTTTTTATAAGTGACTTCCAGCTTTATGTGCTTATTTTATGTAGATTAGGATTAAGTGCCGCACATATTTAGGAATGGCCATGTTTTTGGTATGGTATTTAGAGTACTAGAAACATTAAGAAGATTCAAAGTTTGCAATTAATGCTGGTGATGACTTTTCTTATCATGAAATTTATTAGCTGTAGCTGGCCAAAACTAAATAGGAAATAAGACGGAGTGGCAGTTAATTTTATAGGAGAAAGCTTTGCTAATAATAAACTTTTTATTGTTTTTAGAATATCCCCATTCTTAGCCAATTGTAATGATCTTATTATGCTTGCTTAACCCTACCCCCTTTTCCTGAAGAAGCACAGACTTTGTAAGTAACAGTTGAAACTGCCCTCTTTATTTATGAGTGTACAGCCTCTTCTTATTACATGCCTTCAGGATATGGAAAGCACAAGATTTCCCTAGAAAGCCAGGCCTTTTCTTCTCCACCCCACCCCCTACCAGCCCTACTTCTTAAGACAACATCTTCAAGTTGCCATAGACCAACTGTGAGTGTTAAATGAATATCTTTGACAGGAGCTAAGTCTTTTGGGCATTGAAATAAGGTTTTCCTCCTCTTTTGGCATGTGAAGATTGAGAGTGTTCTTTGACACCAGTAGCAGAGGATGTGAGCAAAGCAACTTTCAGAGCATCAGAAGTGTCAGCAGAAGAAAAAATCAGTGCAAGTAGAAAGCACCAAGGTAATTTTCCCACCTATAGTATTCCATGAAGTCAGTCAGCTCATTGCCACTCTTGGCCGATGGAGCCTCCTTCTCTGTTGTTAAATGCCACATAAACTATCTGTCAGCCTCTAGGGCTGTTCAGTTCTCTTATACAGAAACACAAAGGTGGAAACAAAAGCAGCAATGTATTGAACTCAAGTACGATTTTTAAAAAATAACGTTTCATACTTCATTCATAAGTATATATTTTGCGGGAATTTTCCACAAATATCATAGCCAGAATTCCTACTACGTTTATTGAATTTCTTCAAGAGATGAAACAATCCATTTCTATATGGAGAAGCATTTTCTCCTATTTTTATGTTGTTTTTATTTTAGATTTGGAACTGAAAAATATGGTTGTATTTCTGTATTTTTGAATGTATTAAACATTTCATTGCTAATGCTAAAATTTCTTAAAGTTTTTATTAATATATATAATATACATAAATGAAAGTATACTTATCATAAGTGTAGAGCTGGAGAATTATTTCCAGCTGTACACATCCATGTAGCCAGTACCCAGGTAAAACAACAGAAATTTCCACAGAAATTTACTCATGCTAAGTTTTTCAATAGTTGCATTTTCCAAATGTGTTCCTTTCAGTGGCTTTTCAAATCTTGAAAAAAAAACCCAAAAAACGCTGTCTCCTTAGAATGGCAACCCCTGTACTCAAACATCTATTTTTCTCAATATATTCCCTAATAGCATCATCAAATAATTTTTATTAATGTTTAATTCATTGCACATAGCAACCTGTATAACTATAGGAAAGGACATAAATTAGCATTGCAGAGTATGAACATTTGCTACATGGCAAAACTGTTCTTTTTGGCAACCATTTTGCATTTTTAAAGCCACAAGCACCCTGCTTAACAGAACTCCAAATACAGAAACAGCAAAATGGGGGGAAGGTGCTAAATGAAGAAGGGCTGAGGGGTTAAAATCATAGCTGGATGATTTCACCACTGTTGCCCCATATTCATACTCTCGGCAAATGAATGAGGAGAGCCCCATGTGGGATTACAAACTTGCTGGGAATGGCTGAGAAACCTTCTGCCCTGCTGGAGTTTTTAAGTAGTTTCTAAGAACTGATTTCTGCACAAGTGAAATTGATTGGATTGCTTTATTTTTCTTCTGGCAAGAAATGTTTTCATCTCTGCATATCCCTCTCCCTGTTCTCTTTAGTTGGCTTGATGATAAAACCTTCTGCAAGACCCAAACACAAGTTACCTCTTCTGTGAAGGCTTCCTGATTACCCTGCCTTGGCCTCTGCCCCTTCTTGGATTATGTGGCGTTGTCTTCCCCAACAACTTGTACAGTACCTCAGAGCCATAGTAAGCGCTCTTAGTCTCTGCCACTCACTCATTCACTAGGTTGTGAGCTTCTAGAGGGCACAGACTAGGTCTTTCCAGTTTTGTACTTTGCTGTCCCAGGTTGCTTTACTTATACCCTTTCTGTATCTAATCTGAATGTAAACAGAAACTCAGTTCCAGGAGTGAGAGGCCATAGACAGACTTATGGGTGCAGGTGAGACTACCACAGATCATCATCATCTAGAGTTCTCTACTATTATCAGAGTTGTTTCTTTAGACTGACCTGCTATTGTCTAGCCAGCAACCCACTACCAAACTCCAGATGAGCAGCCACCCACCCACTGTCTTGTTCAGCATCATAATGAATGGAGAGAGACAGAACGTGCTATTAAACTGTCTTCCAAAAAAAACTTGTATTCTAGAAAAGTAACTGTCTGGATCTTGAAAGGAAAGAGTAAAATAAAACTCCATTCCCCTTAATCATTTTTAATTGACAAACACTTCTTTTCCTTCCTTTTTAAAAATAAAATGTAAACAAAGAAAATAATACAAACTATAACCCTATTAAAATCACCAAAAAAAAAAGGTAAAGGAAGGAAGTGGCTGAAATCCATTGCTCTTCCTTAGAGTCTTAGTTGGCCTCCATCTTTTTCTCCCTTCTTGAGGTCAATCAGAGATGCTTTTCCCTTTTCTTTATCTTTTAAAATTTTATTTTCCAGAGGAGGGACAGTCATATGTGATTATAATAGTGTTTCTCTGAAAAGTATATTACAACTTTATTGGTAAATCATATATGTTTTACTGTTTGGGAATACTGTAAACTTATATGGCGTTTTGAATATATTCAAATATATAGATATATTTAGACACTGAAAGCATTGACTTGTCAATACTAGAAATATTGTGTAGAAGGAAGGCCAAGGTTTAATTCTGACTTCCACTTAAAATGTATTTGCTCTCGGGCAAGTTATTTAACCTTTCGTCTATATAACTGAGATAATAAAATACATCTCTCAGGTTGTTGTTTGAATTAAATGTGTCAGTATATGTAAAGCTCTTATAAAAATGCATGGCACATGGTAAATGTTTCATAAATATTAACCATTATGTAATAATAACTATCATATTATATATAATATGCTATCACTAATAATAAATAATTAAAAACAAAAGGGACAAGAGATATCAAAATAAAACATTTGAGTGTTATGAATAAGAATGGATCTGCCTGTGGTTAACAGCTAGGTCTTTCAAGTTCTTGAATAATATTAAACAAAAAAAGGTTTTCTTTGTTCAAGAATCATAAACAGCAACTGTCAGTGAGAGCAGAACTCCTGTATTGTTCTTTGTTATTCTCCTTTCATATAGCCAGGTATGTTTAATAGCTATTCAGATATTAAGTGTATAAATATTGTATTAAACAACTATTATTTAAGTGGACTGTATAAAAGAGTATTATTCAATGATATTTTGTGTCCATTGGTAAAATATTTTTGTATAATAACGAAAGTTCTATACATTGGTAAATTTTAGAATTCAACTTTGTAATGCAGTGATAATAATGCTAGCATAATCAAGATCATGTCTCAAAAAAAAAGAAGCTTAAGTAATATATTGTTCTCAGATTATTTTGTGACCCTAAAAATAATTTTGACAGCATTGGTGGTTTGGAGTTTTTGGCTACCATGTCTTGCCCATTTCTTTTTGTTTTTTCGTCCTGAAATGCCTTTCTTCAAAGTTTTCAGATATAATAATTTGCTTTCTAAATAGAGATATGAGGATCTTCTATCAGAATAATCCTGTGTGATCTTATCCAGAGAGTGAGTTTCTGGTTACAAGAAGTAGATGTCTCATTTACACTGCACCATACGAAATGTAGTAACACCAAAATACTTTGATGAAACCTACAGATAAACCGTATTCAAAGGTGAATAACACAGTTAGTAATTATACGTTGGTTTATAATGATATATAATGAATATCCAAGAAGCATCAGTTCCTAGTATAGAAATAATGGCATTAAGCAGAGTTAGTCCTCATTTTGTAGGTTTAAAAACAGACATGGTGATTAAAATTTTGTGAGATTAAAAACAAATTTAAATATACTTTCCTAGAATATTTATCTTCATAGATTTTTCTAGAACGTGCACGCAATACCGTTTTTCACCTCGTGTAATTTTCATCTCATGAAAGTTTTAACGTTAAGAGCATTTGAAAGCAAACAGTAATTATTATTGACCTTTTTATAATGGTCAGAATCTGGAGGTACTAAACAATGTTTAAATCTTTATAGGAGCTGAAGTAACTAAGGAGAATCATCTTAATTAGGATACTTTCATTGTGTAGTTATGTGTGTTGATTTTTAAAGTATTTATTTTGCCAAAAGAAAGGGAGAGAAAAAGAGAGATATGTGCAAGCAGACAGAAGCAACAAAGCAACGTGTTTACATAACTAGAAATCTTTTAAATAAATTTGTTCCCAATAGGAGCCTAAACAGATATCTGTAAAAGGTGAAATCAAATTGAGCCAGTTTAAGGTGGGGAGTGGGTATCACTGAAAGTGGGACTAGATCATTATTGTTGATGACAAGTTACTGTTATTTTGACTGAGAATATCATTATGTAATATATTACTTAAATTGTTGACCTTTTTATTTAACTTACATCAGTTTCAAACTTGGGTGTTGTTATGCTTGCTTTTGGTCATTGCTAAAACTCTTACTGTTTTTCTGGGAACCACATCTTCCGTGCTTTTTCCGCCCTCCCTCTTCTGCATCCCTTTTCCTTGAAGTGTTTCTTTTGTTTGTCTCCATTACACCAGCATGCAAGAACACAGTGTTTCTGCACAGTGGGAGCTGGCAATCTCTGAAGAGGCTTTCCAGCATTGCTTTTTAGACTGAAATCATTACAATCTTCAATAGCTACTTGGATTAAAAAAAAAAAAGAAACTAGCACATTATTATTCTCAAAACCATCTCAATGTATAAAGAGGCTATTTGCGTGGTCTTCCCACATCTCCCCCTTCTCTCCCTCCTCTGGCAACCCCTGCTCATCCTGCGCCTTGTCTCTCTGGATATGTTTTCTTCACGCTCAAGTTTAGTTTGTATGGACCTGATTCACTAATTCTATTCAAATTGAGTATACAAATGCATTTTTTCCTGTTGGTTCTGAATATTTTTGCACTGCTTATGCAAAAGATGTAGTCAGATATATCTTACATTTACTGATACTTAAATTATTACCTTGGAGAAGGTGAAATATACCAGCACTGACCCAAGATACTGTTTTCAAACCCAAGAGTTATTAACGTGAATTAATGGGAAAGTTGCTTTAGTAATAACCCTGCAAGTAATTTTTAAGTAGGTGGGAATTCTAGTTTATAGTTATTCATGTATCAAACACTACTACACTGTTTTTCTCCAGGTCCCAAGTGCCTGAGTGCCTGCTTTTAACCAGTAGTAACATTTGTTTATGGAGATGCCCACGAGTGACCCTAAGTGCATATTGGAAACTTGGGGCCTGAGGAGCTGTTTGCAGTACCTTCACCCTGTGAAAGGGATTAGCGTATGTGAACACATAATATTTCCAACAGGGGCTTGTATAGTGTCGTCATAGGATTTATTTGTTCTCTTTGGTGAGCATAACTATAAATAATGAAAGGGAATGGCATGAATAAAAGGGAGACTAATTTATGTACTTTATCAAAGCAGCATAAACCAGTTTATGTCCTGCACCCCATCCCAGATGAATGTATATTCAAATAAAATCAAAATAATATAATGTTTTTCATTGTTAGGTAAATGGAAAAACACACTAAAAAAGAAAATGTAACAAACCTGTAGTAATTTATTACTGATGTTTCTTATTCTGATGTATTTTAAAATAAGTCCTCAACTACATGAGTTAGGGTGTGTGTGTTCTTATTTGAAACTATAGTGCTCCCAGTGTTCCCCAGAGGACGATGTCAATGATGCGCCTCCATCCTTCCACCTCTGGTCATTAGGCCTCAAATACAGTAACCAGTAGAGAGCTAGTGATTTTTTTTTGCTCATGCTATTTCTTACCCCTAGTATGCTTTTTTTTTTTTTTTAATGCGGTACACGGGCCTCTCACTGCTGTGGCCTCTCCAGTTGCGGAGCACAGGCTCCGAACGCGCAGGCTCAGCGGCCATGGCTCACGGGCCCAGCTGCTCCGCGGCACGTGGGATCCTCCCGGACCGGGGCACTAACCCGTGTCCCCTGCATCGGCAGGTGGACTGTCAACCACTGCGCCACTAGGGAAGCCCGACCCCTAGTATGCTTTGATCTTTGCACTCAATTAGAAATAATTGGTGAAAATTATGAGCACCAAAGTCAAAGGATTTCCCTTCTTTTGTTAGATTTTAATTTTACCTCTCAGAGTTTTTGTCCAACAGGAACAAATGGAAGTTTACTTAAAATCAGGTCCTTGGAATACAGCTCACCAACATTTTCTTTGTTTCAAATTCTGTTTATAACTCAAGGTCTAGATTGAATAACATTTTTTCATGAAGATTTTTTGAGTTATCTTGGACAGACTTCTGCCTTCTTTGAAATTCTGTGGCTCCAGTGTTTGTACATTTCTCATGGCACATGTTAAACTGCTTCTTGCATCATAAATATTTGTGTAGCATTTCCTCTTTCCTATTGTTTCTAAATTCCTTAAGGAATAACATGATGTGTCCTTTTTCATTTCAAGCTCCTCCAAACTCCTCACTCAGTACTTTACACACTGGTACTTGTTGAACACATGACTAAAAGATAGAAAATGACTATGGTTTAGGATCTCTTCTGTCTGTCACTTAACTTCCTATGTCTGTACGTCCATTAGAAAAAACAGCAATTATGGCATTTAGCATAAAAGACTGATATGGAAATAAATCAGCACTTATTATTGTTTTCAGATCCAGAAAAACACATATGTACATTAATATGGAAATATTACAGGTGAAATTTTCTTATTAAAAATATAGTCATGAAAAATTTAGTCATAGCTTGCCTTTCTCATGCTCTGCCAATAGGACTATAATGTGAAATAGAATGAATAGTTCAACTTCGGTTTCATATGTGCAAATTATAGCTCTTCAAATGCACCAATTGCTCAAAAGGTTATGAATGATGTCATTTGCACCCATATAGCGAAAGGCTCTTGCCTGACTTTTCAGATCTATTTACAGAGATCCAAAATGTTCTGCCTATTTGTTTATCTAAAATATGTTCCTTCGTGAATGCCAGAAAGGAATTGCTACTGTAATCCCAGGTATCAATTTGCTTCCTGTAGGATATTGCCTTATGATCCCTGCTCAGTCTCCTTTTATTTTTTTATAATCCCAAACCCTAGAGGCATCATTTCAGCCTAAGTCAGTGATTTAGAGGCTCTCATACTTTTATTTATAAATGTGTATGCCATAAAAACTTGCCTAGCCCAGCATATAATGAAAACTGGTCACAAAATTTTGCTTCAAAAATCACAAACATGTCCTAGTAAATATAGCTTCTGCCCAGCCGTTTATTTTCTTGGTACTAGAGTAGCTGCCTGCTTGCATATGTCTGCTCTAGGTTCGGATTCATGTTAGCATGTAGGAATCTGATTTTTGTGACTCTTGCAACACATTCAGCATATTGGTTAATAGGCTGCCAACTTTCCCAATTTTCCTTTCTGGGCAAATGCAGGCCAAAAGGAAGACCTAAAAGGATTGCCATTGGGCTAGACATATAATAATATGTGCCATAACCCTGGGTAATGATGGAGGACTTAGTATTAGATTGTGAGGAAGAATGCAATGAACTAACCTTTATTAAGGGTCCAGAACCTCACGAGGTGCTTTACAGGTATTATCTCACTTCCATACCCAAGCAACTCCATGTAGTAACTAATGAGTCGAATCAAAAATTAAATGCTCGTCTGCCTGACTTCCTTCCCTGGTTGGAAGAGTTATTCCTGAAGTCATTTTTGGCCAGCTGCTTCCAGGAAATGGAGAAAGGATTTGCACTATTTAGGGTTAGAGTCTACTCTGCAGATACCACCTCATTTGCAAATGAACAAATGGAGAATGCCCAAGTAACAAAAACAGTACTTAGTGGAGGGAGGGGAAGAAGAAGGGAAGAAAGAAAGAAGGGAGGAAAAGGAAGGAAGGAAGAAAGAAGCAAAGAAAAGAGGGAAGGAAAAGGATGAAAAGGGAATGGGGGAAGGGGAAGGAAAGATAAAGAAGTCTAACAAATTCTTTAAAACGTACTATTTTGGTTGAGGTAGGTTAAATAAGACCTACTGTTTTTGATTTAAATACATTAGTCTCAATTGAAGCACTCACGCTGACATAATAAAAGTGTTTTAAGGTAATGAATCATTATTTTAAAGGTCACCAATTAAACTCTTTCCCCTGAATAATTTTCCACCTGCCATTCTGCAGGTGGACAGCCCCGCATGTACAGCTTTATCCACTTGGACTGTAGTCTTCGATGGTGCCAAGAACTTAGGTGGGAACAAACATACTTTCAAGACCCTCGATCTGTGGCTAAACCTTGTCACTCAGAGATACTTAGATATGTCTGGCATTAGAAGTAGTTTTCTTTTTCTCAGTTTTCATGTGATTCCAGGATATGTCCCAGAGAAATTGGCAGCAGATGAATGTAAACTGTTTTCTATCCTATGTTGGGACTTAATTTTGCATTTTATACACATACATGCTTTCAGGGCAATATTTGTCTTATACTGTTTATTGCAGTTCAGGTGCTTATTCTCCTATGCCGATAAGCAGGACTCAGAGGTGAGCCTGGCAGGGTTTTGTGCCCAGAAGCCTAGAGGAGCCTAGGCCAAGCTGGAACATAGCTGTTGGCCTCAGCGAGGGGAACCCAGCTGATAGAAATGAAGAGAAGAGTTCTACAAGGGGAACCTCAACCAAAAAGCCAGCTTAGGGATGAAGTTAGGGGCTGATCTGAGTTTTGTGGAGTCTGAAGCTTATACAAATATATGGGGTCATCTTGGAGAAAAAAATAAAAATTGTTACTTTTTTTTTTTTTGCCTGCACTGCATGGCATGTGGGATCTTAGTTCCCTGACCAGGGATTGAACCTGTGCCCCCTGCATTGGAAGTGCAGAGTCTTAATCACTGGACCGCCAGGGAAGTCCCCAAAATTCTTACTTTACAATGTAAATGAAAAGAAAGACTTTATGGACAAATTGCTAGTTTCCTATGCAGGGTCATGGAAGGGGCCTGTGCAAATGAGGGACCTTGAAGATTAAGCTTCCTATAAAATTGCCTCTGAAGCAGAGACAATCTCTAGAGATTAGACATAGGATGGACCTAGCTACAAACCAAAGGGCTTGTGATCAGGAGGCAGAAGTAGAAGATTCAAAACAGAGCCTGGGGGAGGCAGATAGTGGAAAGATAAAATGTCCAATTAGAGAAGGCAATAGCAATCACCATTTATAGTTCGCTCATGGTCTTCTTGGAATGGGGGTGATGGTAGGTGTTTAAGATGTCTTTCTGGACTGGACAATAGGCATGATATGCCCCAGTGTCTTAGGATTAACTAACACAAGAAAATCATGGTTTGAATATGTGTTTCATGACTGATCTTTATCACTCAAAGTATGTCTGAAGTCTGAGGTTTGGACAAAAGCAAAAAATAAAAGTCTTGTTACTGCCCCATGGGAGCTTGAAATATGTAGCAACATTGAGGGAAAAAATTTACTGGTAGTTTTCTAACAGCTTGTACCTTACCCAGTATTAACCCGCTGGGCATATTGGAGCTGTAAGGAATCTGGATGCAATAGTAAGCTGTGGTTGAAAAAATTGCATTGATCAATAGCTTGCATTACTGTAAAAATCCTTCTGGGCTTAAAATTTTATTTTCTTGTATTATGATAGAAACCCTGAAAAGCAAGAATGAGGGCTAATCAAAGAAATAGTAGAAAACAGCATATGTGTCCCAATACGTGATGGTCTCTATCAAGGACATTATGGGTTCTACACTGAAAGCTATATAGTAGTGTATTTTTTTTTTTTTTAAGTCTCCACAATGCTGTTTCAGGGTGCTTTTAAAAAGATTTTTCTAGTAACCAAGTAAGTTCAATGGCATAGCTTAAAATAGAAAAATAATGTATAGTTTGTATGTGTGTATTAGTATAAGTGGGTACCCATATGTATAGTTATATTATTTGTTTCTCTTTTAATGTTCCACTAAAAATACTTGGAAATTAATCATCTGATTTTTCTCTTGGAATATAACTATTTCATTATGTATTCTTTATGTCAGTGGCTGGTGTTGCATATGTATCTACTGAAGTTATTTTTTCCTAAAATGTAGATATCACTGGATAAGCATAAAATATAAGGAAGCTAAATAGAGCCATACTATACGTTTTTTTTAAGAATAATTAGGTATGTGAAATACATAAACATAAGATTTATGCTATAATTTTACAATACTGTTTTTTTGAACAATACAACTTATTTGCTTCTTTTTTATTGTCTCCTCTTCAGGAGAAAATAGTTGTAGGAGTTGACTGGGGTCTTAAAGAATGAGAGGATTAAGGAAGTGAAATCAGGTTATAGGGCAAGAGAATGGGCATGAGGCTTAACTCATGAAGGGGAGGAGAAGGGATGTAGAGGATGTGAGCCCAGAATCAAGTGTGAAGAAGAAACCCACAGCTTCAGTCATCCATAGCATGAACAGATCCCACTGGGAGAGAGGGCTCTCCAGAAAATCTCTTCCTCCTGACACTGAATGGGAGCTCTTGCCTCTGTTTTTTCTTTCTTAGTTAACCTACAGCAGTGATTGCACTCAGAACAATCACTCTAAAATGCAAACCTAATTATTTCATATCCCCTTAAATCCTTCCACTGTCTCCTTTTGATCTGTGGTACATTTTGAGTTTTTTTGAAACAGCCTGACCAGTTTTGAAATGGAGACCATACAGTCTCCAGTCCCAGGTCCCACTAGCATACCTCATGCTTTACTTAAATGGTTGTAATTCCCTGCCTACCCTTCATACCTGTCCTGGTGCTGTTCTCTGTTCCTGGATGCTTTTTTCACCTATCTTTTTCTGGCCAAATAGAACTCATCTTGTAAGATTCAGCTAGAACATCATCTACTCTGGGAAACCTTTCCCGAAAACTTTTAGTCGGAGCACCATACCTAAAACGCTATATTCCCACATCACTTGAAATGGTTTAAAAATTAGATTGTATATTTATTTTTCTGTCTTCCCATGAGACTATCAGCCACTTGAGGCAAGAGAATATACTAAGATTACATGTATGATTCTGACCGGTTCTATTGTTTGTGTACTAATAGTCTTAACTGAGAATGAGGGTGGCAAATAAATCGTCGAGTAAGTTGAACTTCCTGCAAAGGCTTACATGCAGACATTTAGGAATATTATAAATATCATAATTGAAATGATCAGTTTTCTATAATATGCTTTTATTTATGTTCATAAAGATGCTTGTATTTGTTTGAGGACTTTCTGGGCCAAGCAACCACTCTTATATATGAGATGAGACTGAAGGTGAAGTCACCTAGCAGAGCACATATCACATATTCAGTTTTCCTAATAAATGTTAGTTGCATGGGAGGATGGATGCATGGATTAAAAAAAATTCTTTAAGTAATATTTCAAACATATCTAAATAGGACTGGATGCATAATTTTGAGCATAACTTACTTGATAATATATCCCACCAATCCTCAGGAATGAGAAAAATACCTGTTTCAGTATGAAAATTTGATGACATCTTATTGGAGAAAGACCTATTTAACATAAAAAAGCTAATAAAACTTCTCATGTTTTGGGAAGTGATTGGAAGTATAAGAAATAGAGGCTGGTTTGATGAAAAGAGGGTAAAACAGAGTGTATCACAGTACATAACAGTTGTACCAAGCCATCAGTTCAGTTCTCTGGGAACTTCTTTATTGCCGATTTTTTATCAAATAAGTTTGAATCTGATTTACATCTGATTCTGCACCTAAATCTAAGTAATTAGATAGCAGTTTTATCACTTTAGAGGTTTATAGTAAAGCACAGCAAAATAGCTAACTTCTCAAAAAGAATAGGAGGCCGGCAAGAACCAAACAACCTATTTCCCCATAACATGATCTGGAAGCGAGGATGTGGTCTACAGAATGTCCATTTGGAATGAGTCAGAGGACACATAGTTATAGACTGAATGAAAGTTTCATTTTATTGGATAATTGCATTTTAATTAATTTTTATTATCTCATCTGAGAGTTAAAACAAAAGCCTGCTAGTATTTGGAACCAGAATTTAAGCACAAGTAAGTGAATATTTAAAACTCTAAATCTGTCAGAATACGAGCCACGAGAAGAAGCTGAGAATCGGGAGAGACAGTGCACTGTTTTAGTTGGATTATGGTGCAAACTGAGGTCTGTTCAGTGAGAGTCAGCACACTTCTATTAAATGTGGACTAACTTACTGGCCCCCAACATGCCTATAGTATCTGCATTCAAGAATTCCAGTGGAAATGTTACCAGAAAATTAAGCGTTCATTGAGTTCACCACTTTTTCTGTTTCTTCAATGAAAGTTCCCAGTTGTTTATGTCACCTTTGAATTTATGGAAGATTTAAGGAGAGAAATCTCATGATGTTTCCTATATATAGTACAGCCTTTACGTTAACTGAATGGGGCTTTAAAATTCCATTGAATTTCCTTTTTGGTTGAGTGCTTACTAGAATATTGTTTTGGTTTTCAGCTTTTATAAAAAATATTCATATCTTTCTTTTCTTAGAAATTACAGTAATCAAGAACATTCTATTCCAGTCATTATTCTAGGGATATAACTGTTGTACTCTACCATAGATACAACTGTAAAAATGGGCTGAATTTTCCCAGAGGTTTACTTTCAATACATCTATAACATTGTATTGGTTTGTTTGATTTCTTACTTTTTCTTAGACCATGACTGTGCCTTAAAATTCCATTTCATTTGCTTGGTTGAATTTTGATTGATTACTCAATTAACTGATTTACTGGTAGGGTGGTTAAGAAAGGAGGCTTTGGGATTAGAGCAGCCTAGTTTTGAATTCAGGCTCAGCAATTTAATAGCTGAGTAGCCTCTAAACCCTCAGTAAGCCTCACTTTTTTCATCCATAACATGGAGATACTAATAGTACCTATTTTGTTTGGCTTTTGTCGTGATTAAATCAGAAAATATGACTAAAACCTTTTGAACTGTGTCTGACACATACTAAGGTAAATGTCAAATATTACAGTTTTCATGTGCCTAAATAAGTGGATTTATAGATTTCATTACTCATTTAAATTAAACAAAGCTTGTAGAAGGAATATGTGACTTAAAAAGATTTTTGCAAAGAAAACACAAATCAAATACAGTATGAATGAAGAAAGCAGGAACAGTGTGTGAAAAAAAGTATAGACAGAGTTGACATTGTATTCTTTTTCACCCATAATACAATGTGAGATCAGTGATGACCTATTAGGTCTGACAAGAGGTTTGCCAAAGTAATTAGACATTGTTAAGAACTCTATCTGATATGTGATTTACATTCACTATCTCAAGATTGAACATCACACTAAGTTTATTCTGGGCCTTGAGATCTTTGGTAATGATAGTATGATGCCATCTCAATTAACACATGTAAAAAGTAACTATCCAGGTTATGAAGACAAACCTCTACAACTTGCTCAGCTATTTTATAGTACTGTCATACTCAATATTGTGTTTGGTATTTTTGCCATAAACATCTTTGCCATAGACATCTTTGAGGCAGCATTTTTGTTGCATAGCTAATTGGCCATAAGGCAATTTTGCTGTAAAAGATAAAATAACAAAAAATAAAAGAAAAACTATAAAAGGAAACATGAAAAATGAATAACAAAATTAAAATGTTCAAAATACAAAATATTGGGGTACATTTAAAATATGTGTAGATTCATAGCAATACTGCACAAATAACTGGTTTTATTTTGTGAATTATACCTAAGCATTTGTATTCATTCATAGTACTATACAATTCTTTTTTTCTTCTTGTTGACCTGTCTCCCCATTCAACACAGTACTTTTTCTTTTTTCTCTAAAATTTCTTCCTTCATTAAGAGAGGTATCAGCTTCCAAATACTAGGATGCGTATTTGTATCTGAGCTTTGTATTGTGTTGTGAAAGTCTCTACACTGTTGTTCCTTCTTGGCACATTGTCACATATCTGTTGATAGACATTCCGAAGTTCTATGGGAAATGTGGGTTCAACTCTGTGCTTTTGAGTCTCTCAGCATCTTTATCTTCCAATGTAGTGTGTTTCAAAATAAGAAACCAACTCTTATGGCAAATTTTCGTTACCTGTCAGCTCCATAAAGCCATCAATAATGTCCCTAACTGGAAGAACACTAATGCATTTCAACCAGTTGAAACCAAATTGTCAAACCAAACTGTCAACCAGTTATTTTATCTGTCACGGCAAAATTGGCTTATGGCCAATTAGTTATGTGGCGAAAATGTTTATGGCAAAAATGCTTATGGCAAAGATGCCTAGAGCAAATACACTTAGGCGAAAAGTACCTAGAACCACCTATATAGTACTTTATTTTTTCTGAACTTACTTTTTTTGTATTTTATTTATTTATTTTTGGCTGCGTTGGGTCTTAGTTGTGGCACATGGGATCTTCACTGCAGCAATGTGGGATCTTTCGTTGCGGTGTGCAGGCTCAGTAGTTGAGGCGTGCAGGCTTAGTTGCCTTGTGGCTTGTGGGATCTTAGTTCCCCGACCAAGGATCAAACCTGCGTCCCCTGCATTGGAAGGTGGATTCTTAACCAGGCAAGTCCCATCTGAACTTAATAATGAGTATTTAGAAGCTCCTTTTGTTTTGTTTTATATTGTTTTTGATATCTACCTGCCAAGTATACTACCCTTTCTTTTGCCATCCCCACTGCAAGTCCCAGAAAGCTGAGTACTCTCTTTCCCAGCCTCCCTCTCAGCAAGAGGGGGCCATGTGTTCTTGTTACAGCCAATGAGGTGTGAGAAAAAGTCTTTTGGGGCATCTTGTGATGCTCTTTTTCTGACATATGCATGGCTGGTACTGTTCCTTCCCTCTGCCTCTTATCTTTGAATATAGTCTTATTATTTAGGATAGTGGCAGCAGTTAAAGCTAAGAGTAAAAAAGCACAGAGAGGAAAAAATAATGGTCTGATGATATCAGTGCAGAAAGATGGAACAGTTTGGTCCCTGCTGACATTGCTGAGCAGCTGCACTAACCAGGGACCAATATCTTCCTCCAGACATCTCCTCCTTATGACTTACCTGACTGTTACTCAAGCCAGTGTGTGTCAGGTGTTCCTTTTAATTTGTATGGATTTTGTAATGTGAGTTCAATCATTTTAACCATTCCTTTTATTATTTATGCCATACTCTGTTTCCCAAAATATTTGAAATGACTTATAAAATAGAAAAAATAAGAATAAAATAGATAAAATCAGTTACTTAAAACTTGATATCAACAAAGGTAAGCTCTAATAGTTTCTCAGCAGAAGCATAGTTACTTTTGATCACTGATTTCTAAATAACATTTCTTATGTGGATCTTGATATGAGATAATGTCTTCTGCAACCTTGCTACCTGAACTACAATTAGGAATTTTATAGGGCTGCTTATTGTATGCATTCTTCTAAGGAGTGAGTCAGGGGCATCAAAAACCAATTTAATGATATGAACTATATTTGGGGCCAATAGAAGCCATATATGATATTCTCCAGAGAGGCATTTTAATCAGAAGCAGATTTTAACTTGTAGATTTTAACTTGTAGGGGAGGGAATACCTTTCAGCTTTTTCCCTGAGCATCATAATTTCCTCAGTTTGCATTTTGATGGGCATGTAAGATCTGGGAGATAAACATTCCACTCTCTGATGGAGGCCAGGGGAGGAAATATTCTGTATTTCTGGTTCAGGACAGATCAGTATGTCTCATAAACAGTAAAACTGGTCATGTGTTTAGTACCCTATGAGCAATACTTGAGGTATATAAGAAGACTCATCACTGGATAGAAAACCATCACACTTTGCCTGAAGGTGGCCTCATGGGCACATATTTTCTTATGAGACAGTATTGGGTTCCTTGTAACACAGAAACTAGTGATAAATTAATCTTTAAAATTATTCCCCATATAAAATAGTCAAGGTGATTTTTGCTGAAAAATTTTCAAAGCAGGTATTATCACTTACTCATAGCTATAGTACAAAAAACCAAAACCAAAACAAAAATTACATACACACACACACACAGAAAAAGTCCTTATGTCATATTCTCATGCTTTGTCTGGTTTTGAGCAACATGGCTTCTATCTGAATCCACTAAAATGAATTCTCTGCAGAATATTAGAAAATTTAGATATTTTCTATCAGATATAATAATTTTAGCATTAAAATATTTAATATGAAGCCGTATTTTCTGACCGTGGTTTATTGGGTAACCTTCAGTTTGTGACAAATTTTAAAATCAATGTATAAAAATCTTATTTTCATATTTTCTTAGAAGAAATGAGTTGAAGTATTTTCTTTATAAGGTACAGAATAAAGAGCACCTTCAGATGCTTTTTAGAATATGTACCTAAACTGAGAGGAATAAAGTTATATTCATTCTTAGTTACTACCTTAAGGCTAAGAATGGGAAGATAAGGTAAGCCAGACTTTTTATAGACCATAGACCGTGCCTGACTGTTTATTCTTGTCTGGAGGTATCTCTCTTTATATCAGAATTTAAAATTAATAGAAATCTAAAAAATTAATAGGATAAATATTTAGAGGGCAAACTGAGAAAGATTTAAAAATATGTTTACTGAATTAAGTTCCCTGTCCCCACCCCCAACCTCAGGCCTTTCCTGTTTCTTAGAGACGTTAGGAAGGATACCCTGGCACTTTAACTGGTAAACGGACTAGTTTATGTTTTATTGTAAACATGCCCCCAAATTATTTCATTTCTCCTTCTACATTTTACTGAAACAACTACGTTAAAATAGTAACTATGCTTTTCATTCTCCTTCACTTACAGCAGGTTTTCTTCAAATAGCAGAATCCTCCTTTTCTTTCACGGTTCTGTTTCCCAGGGCATCACCATTAGTGTCTGTGTTTATCTTCTTTATCAAAACTTAGACTATGAAGTCGTTTTTGATAATTTCCTTTTAGCTTAGCCTCACAAAATCTATTATTCTGAAGCTAGGATAGCGTGCCACATTCCACCCCTGCCTGTGCTGCATAAGCACTTTGAATGATGACAGATCAGAGAAGATGGGCCTGAATGCATAATTATCATGACACGTAGTTAATGTTAGTTGATAAAAGTAGGCACACACAATTAAGAGAACATGCTTGATAGAACTAGGCAGTTTATTAAGGCGCTGAGTAGAACAGCTGTGAGGAGTTACAAGGATTCATAAACTTCCTTTTGGCTCCTTGAATGTCACTGTCTTCGATTGCCTTCGCAGTCCCTGTATAAGGTTTGTCGCATGCATAATAATTTCCCTTTCCCCCGCCCCATCCTAGAACAGTTTTGCCTTTTCAACTAGTTACTGTTGCCAACATTTAATAAGAAGGCTTTGCTGAGCTTTCTAATCGAAAACTTGCTTTTATCTTTCTTCATGAAAGAATTGAAATGGCTTCTTTCAGGTTGCTGTAGCCTCTGGGGAGATAAGGACCCTGCGGTTAACAGGATGAGAGATTTTTGTTTAGAAATTTTTATTTAGACAATGAAAAATGACCTCTGTAAACTCAAAGCTATCTTATTTTGGGGCTTTAGGCTTCTGGCAGATAAATCAATTGGGCCCTTGGGATAGCAAAGGAAAAACCTTTGCAGTAACTATGTCAGGGCAACGCAATAGATTTGTTTTGAGTATGCAGTTGTGTTGAATGTAGAATGCACTTAAAAATAAATATCATTTTATTTTCTATTAAATATTCAGGATCTGGATTTTACTCTTTTCAGCTTTTGCAAAGAAATATTCCTTTTTGTGATGCAAACTGGAGAAAGCAGACCTTTTTTATGTATAAAATATGTGGCTATTGTTGGTATTTTGATTTTGACTTTTTAATTATTTACCTGTGCATTCTCTAATTGGAGACTGTTTTAAAATTTAGATTCTCAGTTATATTCTCATATTAAAAATCAGTATTATAAACTGCTTTTTTGTGGGTAAACAATTTCATTGTTACTTAAATAATACAATAGTAGTTTGCCTAAAATATGCTTTTTCAGATTGTCGCAACATTTTTCACACCTGTTCATAGGCTCAAGGAGTTTTGCAGATCCTCACAGCATGAATTTGCACTGCATGTTCACTCTCTAAAGAAAGAGTGTTGCACTTGGCTGTGTGCTTTTTTACCTATGTCATGTAGAGTGCAGATTCAGGGTGAAAAGTTATGCAGAATAATCTGTAAATTTGACAGGGAAGCAAACCAGGAGACAGATGCTCTACCAACATGCATACAGTTACTGTTAGGAGTGTTCATCAACCTAGTAAAGAAGCAATTTTGAAGGGGTGAATTTTTTTTTTTTTATTGTACACAAAACCTTCATGCACATTTTGCAATGCCATTAAGATTATGATGCAAACCAGTAAAATGCATGGGACCAGAAATTAAAGTATACTGGAAAATAGAGGTGGAAAGTGATTTAGCAAATATCACAGTGGGAAGGACAGAAGTGAGATTAGGAAGATGACCAGGGAATATAAGAAAAAGTCATGCTCCCTCTTCTTTCTTTAACTTTAATTCTGTATGACCATTTTGGAGGGGTGTGGGCGGCAAACTGATGTGATCAACGTCTCCTGTCCTCACATTTTTAAAAACTTGTCTTTTCATTTTGATTCTCCTTGCATTCAAAGTTGATCAGTGTTAGGCTATGGTCAGAATTAATGTATAAATCATATCTTATTTATTTTGACAGGTGCCTCTATTTAGGACTTTGAATAATATAAAAATATTAAACAGATATTGCTTAAATATCCATGATTTGGCCAGTGGCTCTTGACAATGATCAAAGGTAGGATTTAATTTTAGGGCTTTTGGGACAGGTAAATGATATTTGATTTCTGGTTTTCCTTTCCAAAAAGGAGAAGATGGGCATGACACCAATCTTAAAGTATTGTTCTTCTCAATACTCTGTAATAACCTATATGGAAAAAGAATCTAAAAAGAGGGGATCTATGTATATGTATAACTGATTCACTTTGCTGTACAGCAGAAACTAACACAATGTTTTAAATCAAATATACTCCGATAAAAATTAAATAAAAAAAGAGTAAATGAGATGATACATACTGAGCACTTGCCTGTGCAGACACTATTTACATATATTCACTTATCTAATCTTTACGAGAGTCCTGTGGGATATACATTACTATAATAATCCCAATGATATGGGAAACAGAGGCACAGAGAGGTTAATTTAATTGCTGGTCAGTGGCTGAACTGCTAATCCAGTCAAGATGCCTATGCTCTTAACCCCTGCACTGTGGTCCTCTATGGCAGGTGTACACTGTACATTCAGTAAGTGTAGGGATCCTGCTGCTTCCCTTCACTGAATCCCCTTCATCTATTGACCAAAATATCTGTGGTTACCTCCTGTGATTTTGATATTAAAGTGTTCAGATTATTAAAGAAACCTATATGTTTAAATTTAAATATCTAATTAAGTTATTAGACCAAAGCATGTATCTTTATACCCTTTTCTTTAAAATAATACACTGCATCAGAGAATTCAGTTCAGTAAATTATCAACATTTACCGTGTCCCTAATGTCTGTCACACAGTCTACAGTTAATTAAGACTAAGTTAGATATCTCAGGGTCTTTATTCATAAGCATCTTAAAAAGCATGGAAAGAATAAGTTTACTTAAGACCAATGAAAAATAATTTAAAGTACTATTCTTAATTGATAAATAAAATCAGTTTGGCTATATGATACAGATAATAAATCCCATGATCTATCAGACTTAAAGATAGTATGTTTAGTTATAATCATTAATAAATACTTCATGGAAAAATCTTTTAAGTTTACTAGACAGTATCTGAAAATTTGGTTCTCCATACGCACTAGAAATGACATAAATGATCAATTATATTTATAAGCTATTCATGGGATCCATGCTTATAAATCATCACTCATCCCAATATCTGACTTCTTGTTTTTCAGCTTTCTGAAAAATAGTTGTAAATCTAGAGATGGGCTGCCCAAAGCTACAAAAGAGTTGCAATAATCCCAAAGCGCATTTACTAAATGTCCATATATGCTAGTGTAAGGTGGTCCCCAGGCCCTTACTCAGGACTGGTTTTTATGTTTAGTTATGTTTCCAAGGTGACTGCAGATTCAAAATATCAAATGAGAAAGAAAAAAGAGGACTGTTTTAGGGGCACATAGATGACACTACAAAGTCCTATACAGTTTAAGTAGTGATTAGCTCACTGTCTCCTACAATAGTTGATATCCTTAAACATGTGTTGAGTAAAGTGGCAGTAGGGAAAGAGAGTCTATGATTGTTTATTATAGGAGCCAGTATAACATTTTAAAGCTCTTTGAGGCATTACTTTACAGTATTTCATGCTTATAATAATGAGATTTCCTTGTCAATTAAGGTTAACTCATATTCTAAATGCTGTGTTTAAAGTATCAGAGTAATGTATCAAATTACTTGAAAATATCTTAAAGATCTTTATAATTTTAAAAAATTGCACAATTGTATAAGCAAACAAAAGGAGATAGAAAATAATTAAAAGAGAGAGGTAAAAGTGAACATCAAAATAAATAGTAACTGGTGACATAATAATCACTACAGTAAGATAGATGGGAGCTGCAATCAAGGTCCCAACGAGAAATAGATAGCACATCTGTCTGGATAAATTGAAAATTGTTATTTGCAAGGGACCATTTACAAATGTGTAGATAGGGTGAAGGGGAAACCCAAAAGATGGAGTTGGCAAAAAAAAATAGAGCTGTTATCACTTCAGTCCCAAAGGGAGGAGAGGGGGCAGTTACCAAAATCTAGAAAGAGATATTACCTTGAAAGTAATAGTTGAGGAACATCCAACTGAGGAGACCTTGCAAGGGAGAATACAGGGCAGTAAATATCCTGACCTCACTCTCCCCCATCCTTTCAATGTGTCACTGGTGCTCCCCATTGGCAGAATCCAACTGTAAGCTGGAAGGCAAGGAAAATTGTTGATGGAGTCCGTGTGGGTCAGCCTCTCATGGCAGAGAGCAGAGTGGAGAGTAACGCTGGAGATATCAATGGAAAATACCTGGCATTATGAGTGAAAGTGAAGTAATGTCTCAAAGAACAAAGCACTGAACATTATGATGCCATTAAAATTGTTGGTAAAACTTAAGGAGCAGTGGAAAAATTGGATATTTTGAAATATGATTAAAACTTTGGGAAATAAATAGTGTGAAAAGCACCCAAAGGAAATGTGGAGTTCTCTAAGCAAAGATGAAGATACAGTTGTGTGTGTGTGTTCGCGTGCACCTGTGTGGAGAGAGGGGGAGAGAGAGAGAGAGAGAGAGAGAGAGAGAGAGAGAGAGAGAGAGAGAGAGAGAAAAGACTACAGGCTAGGGGATATCGATTTGGAAACAAAGTTCCTATTAAAGTTTTAGTTCTTTGAGAGCAGACGCCCTGTTGTATTCTTCTTTGTAACCCATGTTTGAACCCAAAGCCTGGATTAGGGTGAAACCAGTGAAATGCAAAATGTAAACAATCACCAAATACTCAATAATCAAGATAAATATTTGAATACTATGTTTAAAGAATGCAAAAAAAAAAAAAAAACCACTATGAACGAAATACCACATTTTAGAAGAAATACAGGGCTTCCCTGGTGGCACAGTGGTTGGGAATCCCCCTGTCAATGCAGGGGATGCGGGTTTGAGCCCTGGTCCGGGAAGATCCCACATGCCGCGGAGCAACTAGGCCTGTGCGCCACAGCTGCTGAGCCTGCGCTCTAGAGCCCGTGAGCCACAGCTACTGAAGCCCGCGTGCCCAGAGCCCATGCTCCGCAACGGGAGAGGCCGCTGCAATGAGAAGCCTGCGCGCCGCGATGAGGGCTAGCCCCCGCTCGCCGCAACTAGAGAAAGCCCGGGCGCAACAACGGAGACCCAGCGCAGCCAAAAAAATAAAAATAAAATAAAACAAATACAGATTTCTGTTTCTTTTCACTACCCTGCATTATTGTATGACCAGTGGTTTCCAATCCTCTGCAATCCTCCAGCCTGGCAAGTGCCACAACCCACACTGGTTAGGTTTATAAGGTTTGAACATGGCATAGAAACAGATTGAGCAAAGCAGGGCTTTTTATATATAATCATGGTTTTGATTGCAGAGTTTTATTGACTTTTTCCACTAAGTCAAAATACAGGAAGGTATTTGATAAGTGTGTACAGGGGTGCACATTTTTCTTTTTGTCTGAAGCTGCAATGTGACTCAGCACGGGACTGCTGAACGCTGTTCCTAATACATAGCTGATAATTGATGTTTATTGAATGAAAGAATGATTAAATGAATTAATGTGGTCATTTCCTTCTCCAAATATGTATTACTAAGATTTGTTGTCTCTTCCAGTTCATATTTTTTTCTTATTGCTGCATAACTTATGACCTTTCCCTATATGACATTCTTCCTCTAAGTTGCAAGGGCAATTTTAGGGGCATGAATAGAGACATATGGATACTCAAAGAGGGCTGTTGTAAAAATATCATGAATAATCCACTAGGTAAAAAATGTTATAATAGTTTACTAACATTGCTGGAATTTTGTTTTGTTTTTCCATTTCCTTCACTTCGCTGGGTCTCCGTTGCTGCGCGCGGGCTTCTCTAGTTGCAGCGAGCGGCGACTAGCCCTCATCGCGGCACGCGGGCTTCTCATTGCGGCGGCCTCTCCCGTTGTGGAGCACGGGCTCTGGGCACGCAGGCTTCAGTAGCTGTGGCTCATGGGCTCTAGAGCGCAGCCTCAGCGGCTGTGGCGCACGGGCCTAGTTGCTCCGCGGCATGTGGGATCTTCCCGGACCAGGGCTCGACTTCTATACTTAGAATCTATTTTTTTAATTGAAGTATAGTTGATGTACAATATTACATAAGTTGAAGGTGTACAATGTAGTGATTCACAATTTTTAAAGGTTATACTTCATTTATAGTTATTATAAAATATTGGCTATATTCCCTGTGTTGTTCAATGTATCTTTGTAGCTTATTTTATACATAATAGTTTGTACTTCTTAATCCCCTACACCTATATTGCCCCTCCCCACCTTTCCTTTCCCCTCTGGTAATTACTAGTTTGTTCTGTGAGTCTGTTTCTTTTTTGTTATATTCACTAGTTTGTTGTATTTTTTTAGATTCTACATCTAAGTTATATCATACAGTATTTGTCTTTCTCTGTCTGACTTATTTCACTTAGCATAATACCCTCCCAGTCCAACCATGTTGTTGCAAATGGCAAAATTTCACTCTTTTTTATGGCTGAGTAGTATTCCATTGTATATATATATATATATATATATATATATATATATACCACATCTTCTTTATCCAGTCCTCTGTTGATGGACACTTAGGTTATTTCCATACCTTAGCAATTGTAAATAATGCTTCTATGAACATTGGGGTGCATGTATCTTTTCGAATTAGTGTTTTTGATTTTTTTGGATATATACCCAGCAGTGGAACTGCTGGGTCATATGGTAGTCCTATTTGCAGTTTTTTGAGAAACTTCCATACCGTTTTACACAGTGCCTGCATCAATTTACATTCCCACCAACAGTGTATGAGGGTTTCCTTTTCTCTACATCCTGGCCAACATTTGTTATTTGTGTTCTTTTTGATGATAGCCATTCTGACAGTTGTGAGATGATATCTCACTGTGGTTTTGATTTGCATTTCCCTGATGATTACAGATGTTGAGCATCTTTTCATGTACCTGTTGGTCAGCTGTATGTCTTCTTTGGAAAAATGTCTATTCAGGTCTTCTGCCCATTTTCTAATCGGGTTTTTTTTTTTTTTTTAAATGTTGAGTTGTATGAGCTATTTACATATTTTGGATATTAACCCCTTATAAGTCATATAATCTGCAAATATTTTCTCCCATTCTGTAGGTTGTCTTTTCATTTTGTTTATGGTTTCCTTTGCTGAGCAAATAAGTTTAATTAGGTCCCATTTGTTTATTTTTGCTTTTCTTCCTTTGCCTTAGGACAGAACCAAAAAAGTATTGCTATGATTTATGTCAAAGAGTATTTATTATATACCTAGAATCTTCCTCAATTTCTTATCAATTCTATTTAAAGCACACTCAATTTTATTAAACATTGTATATAATCAGATTGCAGTATCAGAGAACTTTAGATTTGCAACATTCTAAATTGTCATCTATTCTTAATTTTCCCTCCAATTATTCTCAAGTTTGTTTTTAATTTATTTTATATTCTCTCTTGTTTGGAACTTATTATATAGCTTAAAACTGTGTACATTTTAAAATTCTCTGAAGTACCTAGCAGATCAGGGCACAGTAACTGTTAATTAATTAGAACTATCACAATAGTAATGATGTAGCAATTTAACTTTCTCACTGCTTTGATCACATACCCTTCCTTAAGACCCCACTGGAATAATACTGATATTTACAACAATCAAAATTTCTTATCCTTGAAAGCCTTTCTTTTTCGTCTCTAATGTCTCCCATTATTGTTTTGTTAGATATAGCTGACGTGAAGAGAGACTCTGATGCATTATTTATCTTTTCCATAACTAATATCTGAAAAAATACAAAGGTGAAATTTGACACAGGAAACTTTTATTTAAGTTCCAGATCATATAAATGCATGTGGTCAAGATTCATTTTTCAGTTTTGGGGGCATGATTATGTGGGATGCTGATTATGTGAGTAAATAAGAAGCAGTGCCCTTCAAGTCTTATATATTATTTATGATATTATTTTTAAAAATATTTTTTCATGAGAACACTGTACTTGATCTTCAACTTGTCCATTTGTCGGGACCAGTTCACTTACTGGTCCATATCCACATAACTCATGTTTTACTGTCATAGACTGATGTGACACAGTGTAATAGAATATGATGCATTGCCTGAATTTAAAGGAACATGGATTATTTCTGGATCTGCCGTGCAGCATGAGATCTGTATCGCATTTGAAACAAAGCTAACCAAGCAGACAGAGCAGAAAGATATCTATAGCATTCATTAATCAGGGTAGAGTATATATATATATATTTTTCAGCATCTTACACTATTTGCTTGGTATATTTTAAGCCTGAAACAGAACAAAAATAGCCTTAGTGACCATGCGCATTGCTTCTTACATGATTGTCCTTAGAGAATTATCCCCTAAAAAAGCCAAAGCAATTCAATTTGGTTGACAATTGTTAAATAGGTTATATTAAATATATTTCTTTATTCCATCTTTTCTCACTGGGGGATCATTAAATATTCTGCAATGTATGCATTTTGGTCTATATATAAATATATGACTATTAGCACTGAACTATGCTACTATCTGCCATTTAAAGCCAATTACATTCAAAATATTTTGAAGAATGTAGTTGGTAAGAACTGCAAATATCAAATTATTTCAGATGTGAACTAAGGAGCGTAAACAGCATGATAGAATCAACTAAAAGATGCATCTTCACTCTTATAGAAGATCTTAGTTTTGGGTGAGATTTTAGAAACTCTTTGGGGCAGAATTGCCGCACATGCTTTAAAGAAGGCAATTTGCATCTGTCTGTACTCTGTGGGGTATATTAAGCATTCTCAAGCTCTTTTCACATAAGTTTATTCTGTCTTTCCTGGGATTTTAGCATCTAAAATACTTGCCTTTTTCTTCCATTCAAATTACTTATTCACCCAGGTCAGAGAGGTAAGAACTACTAGGGATCAGACTGGCATATGTGTTTCCCCCATCTGGCCCCATTATGGAATTAAGAGTTAAAATGCCTTTAACCTTTCTGGAATTAGACATCTATAACACAAATGCCATCCATATCCAGAATTTCATTAATACTTTTCTCTGCTTCTTGATTTTCCCTCTTTCTTTTTTATCATCCAGATGCCCTCTCTCTTGACTTCCCTCACAGCCATACCTCCATGTCTCTGAGATAATTATTCCTAGGCCTTCTGGTTATCATTTGGACAAAAACACAAAATTAAATGAAATTCTTATACAGAGCTTCTGACCACAGTAGAATAACTACTGTATTCATAGTATATATACACTAAATAGTTGATGACTAATTGATCAATACGTGTATGTGTATACTGCATTGGAAAAAGATTGTAAATGGATATAACATAATTAGATTCATGATCTCTGAAAATTGTAATTAATGATGTTTTAGATTATCAGATTGAGTACCAAGTTCTGCCATGGAATTTTAGTGCCCAGACTTGCATTTGTAATTTGCATTTCTTTTCTTTTTTCATATGAAGTTATGATTTGCTATATGAACAAATTCTGCATTGATTCATATGAAAGAACGTTGGGGGACATTGAATCCACATATGCTCATGGAGTGCAAACCTCTGGATCAGAGGAGTCTGCTCTGTGTTAACATAAACATATTCAGTTAAATAACAGGTGACATTGAGTAGATTCATCTTTATGGGTGAAGTTTTAAAGATAGTAAGTAAAGTAATAAATACACAATGAAAAATTTATTTCTCATTCTAATGTCTAGAAATAACTAGATTGGGTATCTATTTAAAGTAGAGGTTAATAACAACAATATGAACATTTCATTCAAGGGAAAAATACAACTCTAAAGAGCCATCAAACAATGCCTTGTTAAAATTGGATCATGATTAAATAGGATATTTGGTTCTGTTGAACTAGCCAAACGCTGAAGTCACTAATAAATCTCACTTTGTACAACATATTATATTAACAGGAATTCTCTGAATTAAAATGTTAAACTCAAAATACAAAGTCATATTACATATAGAACTGGCCCTGTGCCTACTTCTTTCCACAATTAACTCAACATTAGACCTTGACCAAGGGATATACAAGAACATATACTGTTGCAGTTCAGGGAAAACAGAGGTTTAGTGGGCTCTGATGCCATTGTTGGCTTCAAGAAGAAAGTGGAACATGGCTTGATTCTTGCTATAGATCAGAAGTTTGCATCCTTTCAAAATTCATATGTTGAAACCTAATGCCTAATGTAATAGTATTAGGAGGTAGGGCCTTTGAAAGGGGCTTAGGTCTTGATGACGGAGCCCTCATGAATGGGATCAGTGCCCTTATAAAAGAGATCCTGGAGAGCTAGTTTTTGCCTTCTTCTATGTGAAGGCACAGAGAAGACACCATCTTTTAACCAGGAAGTGGGCTCTAACCAGTTACCCAATCTGCCAGCACCTTGATCTTGGACTTTCTAGCCTATTTGTTTAATTACCTAACATTTCTTCACTTCTCTTTTCTCCTTCCTTTCTCTCATTTCACTTTTATTTTCTCTATAAAAACATTAAAGTGTTTATAATTACAGGTCCTCTATTTATTTTATCTTCCTTCAGTTCACTCATGTGAATTTTCCAAATAAATATTTGTGTCATCTTTGGAAATGTTTGGTGTTTTAGAAATGGAATAAAAAAGGACAATTGATAGAGAGCATGTGTTTCTTTTATTAGTAGACTAATGCTAGACCTAATATTTATCATTGCTTATGTGACTCATATATTTAAAATACAAAACAGAAACAGACTCACAGACTTAGAGAATGAATTTGTGGTTACCAGAGGGGAAGGATGAGGAAGAGGGATAGATTGGGAGTTTGGGATTGACATGTACACACTGCTATATTTAAAATAGATAACCAAAAGGACCTACTATATAGCACAGAGAACTCTACTCAATATTCTGTAATAACCTAAATAGGAAAAGACTTTGAAGAAGAATAGATACATGTATATGTATAACTGAATCACTTTGCTGTACACCTGAAACTAGCACAACATTGTTAATCAACTATACTCCAATATAAAATGAAAATTAAAAAAAAAATAAAATGCCAAAATGACCAATAAGGCATATATATAATTTTAAGTTAAATAGATTTCATTTAACATTTTAACTTAATTTAATAAATGAAAATTTTGATTTACACACTTCATGAGATACTAGTTCTATTCTAATGTTCATAGAATTCTATAAAAATGCTGATAGAAGAAATTGCATCTTACTTTAATGTTCTCCCAGTGAGGTCATCCTATGCTACCGAATATACTTGAGAACAACAACTTGCTAAAAACTTTAAAGATAGCCTCCTTCTAGCAACAAGAATTTCTTCAGAAGTAGAACCTTTTCCAAACATATTAATATTTTCAAAAAGATGATAACCCTGTCAGGGATTAGACTGTCTCCAGGGTTAAAACCATAATCTGGTAAATAATTTCAACAGAGGACTTCTCTTCTCCTGGAATAGAAAATCTTCTCATCAGGGAATCCCACAGATATTCATTTCTTCAAAGACAGGACCTTTAAAACATGTTAGAATCTTCAAAGTGGGAAATATGCCACCCCTTAGCAAAATGAAGTCTTTTAAAGTAGAAGCCCAACAGCATTATGAAGACTCTGAAGGAAAACTCCCAAAGCTCTGTAAAATACTGCTTCCAGTACCCAACTCTCAGATTATCATTTTAAGATGTTATACAGATGGTATGAAATCTACTTTAAAAAAATAGACTATTTCTTAGTGCAGTTTTAGGTTCATAGTAAAACTGAGCACAAAGTACAGAGAGATTCCGTACACTCCTCGCCCTCCACACATGCACGGCCTCCCCTACTATCAACATCACTCACCAGAATACTACTTTTGTTACAATTGATGCACCTACATTGACACATCATTATTACCCAAAGTCCATAGCTTACATTAGGGTTTGCTCTTGGTGTTGTGCATTCTATGGGTTTGGACATATGAAATGTATCAACAATTGTAGTATTATAGAGCAGCTTCACTGCTCTAAAAGTCCTCTGTGCTCTGCCTCTTCATCCTTCTCTTCCCCCTAACCAATGTAACCACTGATATTTTTACTGTTTCCATAGCTTTGCCATTTCCAGAATGTCCTTTAGTTGGAGTCATACAGCACATATTCTTTCCAAATGGGCTTTTTTTCAGTTAGTAATAGGAATTTAAGCTTCCTCCATATCTTTTCATGGCTTGATAGCTCATTTCTTTTTAGCGCTGAATAGTATTCTATTATCTGGATGTACCACAGTACCAATCTATTCTTCTACTAAAGGGCAACTTAGTAGATTCCAAGTTTTGACTATTATGAATTATGCTTCCAAGTTTTGGCAATTACGAATAATACTGCTATAAACATCTGCATGCAGGACAAGTTTTCAACTCCTTTGGGTAAATACCAGGGAGCATAATTGCTGGACAGTATGGTAAGATTACATTTAGTTTTGTAAGACATTGCCAAACTAACTTCCAAGGTGGCTCTATCATTTTGTATTCCCACTAGCAATGAAAGAGAGTCCTAGCTCTACATCTTTGCCAGCATTTGGCGCTGTCAGTGTTCTGGCATTTGATAATTCTAATAGGTGTGTAAGTAGTATCTCTTTGTTGTTTAAATTTTCATTTCCATGATGACATAGTATGTGGAACATATTTTAATATTCTTATTTGCATCTGTATATCTTCTTTGGTGTGGTGTCTGTTCAAGCCTTTGTCCCACTTTTTAACTGGATTGTTTGTTTTCTTATTGTTGAATTTAAAGAGATTTTTGTATATATTTAAAAACAGTCCTTTATCAGAAATGTCTTTTCCAAATGTTTTCTCCTAATCTTTGGCTTTTTTTTTTTTTTAATTCTCTTGACAGTGTTTTTGCAGAGCAGAAATTTTTAATGTTAATGAAGTCCAGCTTGTCAATTCTTTCTTCCATGGATCAAGCCTTTGGTGTTGTAAGTAAAAAGTCATTACCATACCTAAGGTCATCTAGATTTTTTTTTGTGCTATTTTCTAGGAGTTTTATAGTTTTGCATTTTACACTTAGGTCCATGATACATTTTGAGTTAATTTTTTTTTTTACTCACTTTTTAAAATTTTTTATTTTTTAACATCTTTATTAGAGTATAATTGCTTTACAATGGTGTGTCAGTTTCGGCTCTATAACAAAGTGAATCAGTTATACATATACATATGTTCCCACATCTCCTCCCTCTTGCATCTCCCTCCCACCCTCCCTATCCCACCCCTCTAGGTGGTCACAAAGCACCGAGCTGATCTCCCTGTGCTATGCGGCTGCTTCCCACTAGCTATCTATTTTACGTTTGGTAGTGTATATATGTCCATGCCACCCTCTCACTTTGTCCCAGCTTACCCTTCCCCCTCCCCGTATCCTCAAGTGCATTCTCTAGTAGGTCTGCATCTTGATTCCCATCTTGCCCATAAGTTCTTCTGACCATTTTGTTTTTTTTTTAGATTCCACATATATGTGTTAGCATACGGTATTTGCTTTTCTCTTTCTGACTTACTTCACTCTGAGTAAATTTTTTTGAATAATGTTAAGTTCTGTGTCCAGATTTTTTTTTGCATATAGATGTCTAATTATTCCAGCCTCATTTAATGAAAAAATTATCTTTACACCATTGAATTATCTTTGTTTCTTTGTCAAAGTTTAGTTGACTGTGTTTATGTGGATCTATTTCTGGACTTTCTATTCTGTTCCACTGATCTATTTGTCTATCTTTTTTGCCAACACCACACTGTCTTGACTAATGTAGCTTTATTGTAAATCTTGAACTATAGACTGTCAGTCCTCCACCTTCAATATTGTTTTGGCTTTTCTGGGTCTTTTGCTTTTCCATATACAATTTAAGATCAGTTTGTTGATATTCACAAAATAACTTGCTGGGATGAGACTGCATTGAATCTATAGACCAAGTTGGGAATAATTGACATATTTACATGCAATTTACTTTTAAAATGTTCCCATTTGACTTGAACCATTTTAACTGATAAGTAAAATATGGTAAGATCTAGTTATCAAGAAAATAAGATTGGTCTCAAAAGCTTAGTATCTATATTCCTTTAACTCTAATACAAGGATCTGGTAAAATAATAAATGAACGGTGAACAGACCCTGTGGATTTGAATTGTGTAAGGGCAGTTTTCCCTCACTGCATGTTATTTGTGATCTAGAGGAGGAGGCTACAAATCAGAACAATTTATTTGATAACAAATAAATCACCTGAACTGCTATGCTTTTCTCTTTAGGAAAAAAGGTTTATCTACTTCCCTTACCTGATAGAGCTGTTGTGAGACTGAGTTAATATTAGGGAAACTGTGAAAAGTAATGAGTGCTAAGCTGTAATCACCATGGTCATCAACATTGCCAATTATATAATTGCCACTGTTTTCCACTCCAGAAGTTTATATGTAACTGAAGAATATATTTTTTGTCTAAATTTGAAATTTGATTGGGTTTTGAGAGTTTTGGATATAAACTGGTATTATGATTACAAATAAATTTAATGTCTAAGAAAAGCTACTGAAATGCTTAGATGTTAGGGCAGAGTACAGAAAATATTTAAAGTAGTTTTTGCTTTTTATCACTTACTGTTTTACTATTACTTATATGTTTACTTTTTATTATTATACATATAGTCTAAGTATGTTTATAACAGAAAATATAATTTGAATTCTATTTCTAGTATTCTAGTTCTAAAAAGGTATGAAAAGCTGATTCAGAATATATTAAATTTAAGATTATGGGGATCAAGAGCAGGAAGTGGGTTAGTTTAATCCTCTTTTCTCTCCTTCAATTACTTGTTTTCCCAAGGTGGTGACTCCATTCTATATTTGAACGAGCACTAAAATATGTGTGTGTGTGTGTGTGTGTCTGTCTGTCTGTAAGACTTGAATATATGATAGACTAGAAGTCAGTAAAATACATGATAACAATTTATATTACCAATTAAAATGTACGTATGTTTAGAAGATACCATACAAAAAATAGAATGGATTTGATTTTCTGAATTGAGATTGTGATTACAAAGGTTTTGGGTTAACTGATATCACGTTTTACATTCTGTATCTTATTCATAATCAACCAAAACCATTTCACAAATCTTTGTAGTTCCATATTTCAAGATAGCCTTCCACCTAGTAACAAATTCAGTTAAACATTCTCAGCTCTTTAGCTCTATAATTTTGTGCAACTTGATATTTTGAACTCTCAACACTTCTGGTTAGAATACTGAGAATTGTGATTTTCCCAGGAACAGGCCGTCTTAGTATTGTTGCCTTGTCAGCCATTGAGTGGGAGCAGCCTGTGGGAAGCCACAGCTTCACTGCAAACCCTGCGCCTGAGATGGGCGCCAAGGCCAAAGGTCAATTATCCTTACTCGCAGTTGTGAGAGATCTCAAAAGCATGTTTGTTTGTTTGTTTGTTCGTTTTTGCGGTACACGGGCCTCTCACTGCTGTGGCCTCTCCCGTTGCAGAGCACAGGCTCCGGACGCGCAGGCTCAGCGGCCATGGCTCACGGGCCCAGTCGCTCCGCGGCATGTGGGATCTTCCCGGACCGGGGCACAAACCCGTGTCCCCTGCATCGGCAGGCGGACTCTCAACCACTGTGCCACCAGGGAAGCCCCAAAAGCATGTTTTTATGGCCACAAAACTGGATGAGAACTATTTTATTGTTAGAGGAACTAATAGGGCCAAAAAAATGAAAGTATCAAATGAAATCCAAAGTATTTAAGCACATGATTTTGGGGGAGTTTTGGGTGGTTTCAAGCTTGTTATCTCTTTTCAATCTCACAACAACCCTAAGGAACAAATCTTAGTATCCTTATATTAAATATATAAAAATTGAAGTTTAGATGACTGACATCATCTTAATTTTAAGGAGATGCTTGAATAGTATATGATGCTATATCTAACTCAGTTGCTAAGTGGAGGCCTTGGTTTGGTTGTAGAAAATATGTTTTGTGTTGAAGAAAATGATAGAATCAGAAATCATAAGGTAATCCTCCTTTATTCAGTTTTTAAAAGGTTGTAGCAAGCATTCTGATTCTTAGGAATTTAGAGAAAACAACAGTTGCAACATTTAGAATAATTAACCCCAGACATTTCTGTCTGTTCTGCAGGCTCCCCCTGTTGGCTTAATTGCAATGTCAAAAGTCACATGCTTTTGAACTTCAATTTTCTCATTCCAAATAAGAGGAATCTGGCATCTTTTTGTGATCCTAGTCAGGTCACAAAATTTACACCAACAAACTTCTTCTGCTATTGAGTCTTTCTAGCTTAATGGAAAATTTGAGGGAAGCACATGTGAGATGCTATGAGTCCCATAGAAATAAGATAAACTGTCTGAATAATCCCGGTTTTCTGTTTCAAATTAAATTTCTCACCATTAAAATAAGACCTTGGGGGCTTCCCTGGTGGCGCAGTGGTTGAGAGTCCGCCTGCCGATGCAGGGGACACGGGTTCGTGCCCCGGTCCGGGAAGATCCCACATGCTGCGGAGCGGCTGGGCCCGTGAGCCATGGCCGCTGAGCCTGTGCTTCCGGAGCCTGTGCTCCGCAAAGGGAGAGGCCACAACAGTGAGAGGCCTGCGTACCGCAAAAAAATAAAAAATAAAAAATAAGACCTTGGGTTATATCTGTCTCTATTTACTATTAAAAATTAAAACGAGGAAAAAACTTTAAATATTTTTAAACAATTCATTTAAAATAACAATACTAAACCCATTACCTGCTAACATAAACAACATTTTTATGAAAAAATAACTCCCAAACAAAAAGAACTAAGGGAGAAGAATGACATTATTTTATACTTCTGCAAATCTCTTTAATGTCTAAGTTAATAGACAGTAGTCAATTCTTATATCTGTATCTTCATCTGCTGCAATTCATTCTTATGATTGAAGTACGTGAAGAAAATATGGCCTTATGCACTTATGTAGTTGTCATCACATAAAATTGTATGTATTCTTTGATACTACACCAAAACTCAGCAAGTGGTTCTTTTGAAGAAGAGTGTGTGAAATCTGAAATCATATCAATATACTCTTGATACTTTGTTACATTAAAATCCACTAGTTTATTATGCACTCTGAATGGGTCTTTTACCGGTGCATAATTTTACCCATGCATGTATTTAACACATACATTGGTCATTCAGAAAATATTGGTTCACGGAATTATGCATATCTTCCAAATATCAAAACATCATATTGGTCAATATCACCACCATTTTCCTCAGAAAAATCTTAAGTATTGTGAGGCTCAAATTTTATCACTGGCAGCAAATTCTGCTGGTTTCTTCTGACAGATTTACCTCAATCATTTTTGAAAAAATACCTGCCAAATATTCATGTCTGAATAACCATAGTTTGTTATTAATTATTTCAAGTAAAATGATATTTCATGAAAGACTGGCTAGTTCAGCTTGTGATTCAATTGCACAAGTGCTTTTCCTCCAGATCACCATCATACTTCAGTATACAGAAGTGTATTTTGTATGCTTCCCATTTCATCACATGGAATATTAAAACGATGTGTACTCAAGTTTCAAGATTTAGTGAAATTACACATTTTTACTGTTTCACCGAGGACATTCTTAAGGGAAATAATTTAATTAATTTAGTTATTAACTGTGGATCTGTGGTGGTGAGAAATACTATGACTACTAGTGGTTTGTGCAAACTGCCAGCGGTTTTATCCACCATTGCTTTTGTACCATCAGTGTAATTGTGAACACAGTAAAAAAATCAAGTAAAGTCTTAGTATTATTATGACAACTGTTTTGATCTTGTATATCCACTAGATCTTGGATTCTCAAGGGGTTTGCCGACCATACTTTGTAAACCTCTGTTCAAGATTACAGTTAAGAACTCTTGAGACTGTCTTAGAATATTTGATCCATGAGGACGGGAATCCTTGTTTTGTTCATTTCTTTTTCTCAAGCATGTAGAACAGTCTCTAACACAGGATGTAAGTACGTTTGTCCCTCTCCTCTCCCTTAACCCCTCACCACCAACTAGGCTATGTGCTGGATGGCTTTGTGATTTAGTTTTCTCATCTGTAAAATGGAGATAACATCAGTACCTAATTTATAGGTTTGTTTTAAAGATGAAATGTCACAATGCATTAAAATGCCTCACAGAGTGACCAACAGGTAGTGGTGTTGTTTAGTTACTTAAAAATATGTTAAGTATAGGGCTTCCCTGGTGGCGCAGTGGTTGAGAGTCCGCCTGCCGATGCAGGGGACAC
Source organism: Aethalodelphis obliquidens (assembly GCF_003676395.1). NCBI lineage: Eukaryota > Metazoa > Chordata > Mammalia > Artiodactyla > Delphinidae > Aethalodelphis > Aethalodelphis obliquidens. Next base: position 59,074,387 of record NW_020837947.1, on the reverse strand, counting down.
GGATTCGTGCCCCGGTCCGGGAAGATCCCACATGCTGCGGAGCGGCTGGGCCCGTGAGCCATGGCCGCTGAGCCTGCGCGTCTGGAGCTTGTGCTCCGCAACGGGAGAGGCCGCAACAGTGAGAGGCCCGCGTACCGCAAAACAAAACAAAACAAAACAAAAAATATGTTAAGTATCCACAGCTCTCTCAGTTACAGTTAAGTTCTGTTGCCTGTAATAGGGTTTCAATCAAAAGAGTAGTGTATCATACATTAATTAAGACCTAGGATAGCAGTTCAAGGCTTAGATGGTAGCTCCAGAATGTCTTCAGGCATGCAGGCTTCTGTTTTCCTGTACTAATATTCTCCTACATGATTTTCATCTTAAGGTCACATCCTGATCCAATATAGTTGCTGAAGCTCCAGTTTTCACTTCTGCATTAAAGGCCAGAAGAGGGAAGAAAGGTAGAAAGATTTTTTATAAAGTCTGCCCCCAGCTGAGTTGGCTCCCTTTAATGAGATTTCTCAGAAGTCTCATACCCCAATTCTACATTTCGTTGGCTGCAACATGGTCACATAAAAAGGAGGCAGAGAAGTTAGCCTTTTACTCTGTGTATCAATATGCCTAGCTAAAAATTAGGGTTTCTCTACTAAGGAGAAAGAGGAAAACTGATGGCTTCCACCTATTGCTGGAACAATGCAGTAGGTCCTATGGAACATATAACATGAGTATATTCCATCATGCAGAAGTCTGATTGATACAGATTCCTTTTGCTCCTCTGTGGAGATAACAACTCTTTGACCCAGCGCTGAACTCAGCACCTCACCATAGGCCTTTATCTTCAGTGAAGGGCAGAGATTGTGCATTAGACTGTATCTAGTGCCTCTACATTCTCCCCAGGATCAAGCGATGGGAATTTATATGTACAGTGAGTCGAGTGTGATTCAGCTACACTGATGACGAACCATTTTAGGCTGAACTGAGAGCACTACAGCTTCTCTAAGTTTCGTGAATCTTATCCCAATTATATTTCATTTAATAACAGTGATATATCTGGTGGCAGGGGAAATGAAACTACATGCTTTTATGGGATCATTCATCAAGAACTAATTGAAGCTTTCATACAGTTTAGTGCTGATAGAACAGTGTAACAATAAACAATAACAAAATTCACTGGAGAAGGATTTGTTTTGCCGTGAGGAAAATGGTTCTGTTTCATCCTGGGATTCCTGGTTAAAAGAGTCTCCACTTTACAAAGGGATAAGCACAGGCTCCTCTGCATAATGACAGGGTGGAAGCTGTGTCAAATGTATTAGTGTTGCTCCAGTGGAGCCATTCTCAGCCTAAGTATCTGCTATTGTGTGGGACTCTGGCAGGAGGCTGCAGGACCAATAGGATTCTTAGAAGTTTCTTTCTGCTATTTATTGTTACTGTGCTTGCAGCAGCTCTGTCGTAGTTTTTATTGGAAAATATGTGAATAACCTTAAGGGGTACTTTAACAAAATTTAGATTAAAAAAAAATAAAGTCCCAGTTTAAGAAGTTTCTGTTTGAATACTTCTGTTTATGGAATTGGTTTCCTTTTTGTCAGTGGAATTCCTGTTCTTCCATATGTGGTGTTTGCACATTTGGCTTAACTGAAAAGGAAGAAATAGAGAATAGACACCTTACTCTTTTTCTTGGAAGTGATTTAAAGGAAATATTAGCAAAATGAAATGTATGAGAAATGTGCTGCAAACCACTGTAGACCTGAACATTCATTTGCTATATTTATATGACTTAGATATCAGTAAGCATGATACTATAGGTGCTGAATTTACCTGGTAACTGGTATGTCTTATAAGTAATAACCACAGATTTTGTTGGTAAAACATTACCTACACTCAACTTGACTCTTGGCAATTAGACTGGACTCTCTACTATCACCATTTTAAAATTGCTCAAATACCATTAAATGGATACAGATTTTAGAAAAGTGATCATCATGTAAGACTCATAAGATGATATAAATGACCTTCTTTCATAGACACAGTTAATGTTGATTAATGTGTCTTGAAAACCTATCTACAAAACAAGAAACCCTAGTAATGTAGATATAGTCAGATACTGTAATCTTAATATGCAAATTTTTCTTCAATTTTGTTTTGCATTATAAAAAGTAATTTCTCTTAAGGGGTTTTTAAACAATGATTTTCTGAAAGTCTTAATACATCTTAAACAAAGTACTACAAGCCTAAATAGTCCCTAAAAGGAGAGGAATTTAGAGAGACCACAATCACTCTTTCCCTTTGCTAAGAAGCCAAATTAATGCTTCGTGTACTTAGTTGCCAGTCACTTCAGTTAATTTGTAGTACCATTAATAAGTGAAGGATAAATTCATATCATGACAAGTAAGTATAAATATAATAGATAAAATAATAATTGTAGATTTCATAACTTTCATTTTGTAAAGCATATTTGACTTTCCACATAGCTATGCCAAACAGAATTCTATGGCAAAGACATCTAAAGATGGTAATGACAGATTAGCATAAATTAAGTTGGCACCATTCTGTAATGCTTCCACTGTGGTTCTCAAACACACTAGGCCGCTTCTATGCCAGGACCTTTCCTCTGTATGACAGGCACCCTCTTTCTCGATATTTCCACTGAGCTTGCTCACTCATGTCTTTTGGGCTCTGATCAAATGCCACCTTCTCAGTGAGGTCTTCCTGACTGCCTTATTTTGTATTGCGATTCTCACCCCCAAATCATATATCCTAATTGCTACCTGCTTTATTTTTCTTCATAAACACTTATTATTATCTGACACCCCAGTATTATCTATTTATTTGTTTGCTAACTATACTTTCTAGAATTTAAACTCTGTGAGGTCAGGTGGGCTGTATGTTTTATCGGTTGCTGGATCCCAGAGCCTGAAATATAATAGGCGTTCAAGTGATATATGCTGAGTAAATGGATTAGGGTTCTAGATCTCCCATATCTCACACACTAGCACTTTGAACTTAGGCAAGTCACTTAACTTACTGATTTCTGTTTCCTGAGAAATAATGATGCCTCTTACATTTTGCTGATTGAACAGAACACTGTAGATGAAAGATTTTGCTGAGGGCAAATGATGTTTTGCTGTTGAAACATCAAATGGCTTTCAGGAAACTATGTAGAAGTAATAGATTTTGGCTTGCTTGGATTATCTGGTTTACAGGGGATCTAGACTTGGTTTAGGGAATTGGTTTTGGTACACTAATTAAAGCTATGAACCTTTGCCTATTTTTGACTTGCTAGTGCTAGAGCAATCAGTTAATCGTGTGACCAAAAGCAGGCGGTGATTGATAGAAACAGATTTCAGAGGTGACATTTAGATGTGAGACAGAATTTGAGGGATGGTAATTTAGGTAGGGTAAAGGTGGTAGGATGCTAAAGCTAATTGGCCTACATGAGAATTAAACGGGTGAGTGTGGCCTCACTTATAGCATGTTATTAAGAAAAGTGGGGCATTATCTTAGAAAGGGTAGTGTGATGGTTAATTATATGTGTCAGCTTGGTTAGGCTGTGGTATCCAGGTGTTTGGCCAACCATTAGTCTAGATGTTGTTCTGAGGGCACTTTGTACATGTGATTAACTTCTACAATCAGTTGATTATTTATTTATTGTTTAAGTCTGAGTTTAATTTTAAACAAATTTATATGACTTTTTTTTTCTGTAAATCAGTTGATTTTAAGTAAAGGAAATTACCCTTGATAATGTGGGTGGTGGGCCTGGGCCTCATCCAACTAGTTGAAGGCCTTAAGTGTAAAAAACTGAGGTTTCCTGTAGCAGGAATTCTGCCTCAGGACTGTTATATAAAAATCACACATCAGTTTCTAGCCTGCCTGTTTGCCCTACGGATTTGCTAACTCCCACATTGCCGTGAGCTAATTCCATATAATCTCTCTCTTTCTCCCTTTCTCTCTCTCTCTCTTTATCCTATTGGCTCTGTTTTTCTGGAGAACCCTGACTGATACAAGTAGTAATCTGTGGTTTACAATTCCCGATTTGGGGATTACTTTGAGGATTAAATAAAACAGTGTATGCTAATTTCATGATAAAATGTTATCACACAGTAGGTGCTCAAAGAGTGGTCATTCTCATTATGGTGATAGTGGAGATGATCAGGTGACATGTTTACCAATGGAGTCTGATCCTCAATTAGCCTATGATAGCATCCACCGAGTACCTGAAGTTAGCTGACTGATTTGACAAGTCAAATTCAAATAAAGGAAAGGAGTTCAGTCTCTTAGAATAGGTGGTCAAAATATGAAGGAAATCTGAAAGCAAATTTGTTTATGTAATTACAGGGAGAATAGTGGTTGGAAAGGGTATAAATTCTTGAGTCAACAGCCTGGGGTTCAAATTCCATCTTTCCTTCTCACTTACCGTATGATATTATTTGTGAAATGGGTATAATAATGCTTTCCCCACAGTCTTATTGTGGAATTTTAGTAAAACAAATTATATAAAACATTCAGGACTGTATCTGTCATATTTTTCTCCTCATACAACAAATTACCATCAAATTTCCCAATTTTTTAAATTTAGATTTCAGTCTTTGTATGCCAAATGAGGGGTCAGTTTCATAATTGGAGACAGACACTTTTTTCTTTTCCCCTCCAGGTAAATGAAACTTTACTGAGACAAAAGAATATTGATAAAGCACAAGCAAGTTTTAATGTAGTTTTGCATTGACTAAGACTTCATAGAGAAGAAAAGGATGGCTCCCTTGCCATACAGGGTGTTGCAGAGTTAAAGCCTCTCACCCTTATATATAGGCAGGTTCATAGAGAAGAAGTGGAGTACACCCCAAAATCAAGGATGCTCAGGAAGTCCTTCAAGGGCAGCTTTAATTTGCTTATCCCAGCAGATTCAAGAGTAGCAATAAGGGCCCGAGTGTGCTCTGTCATTGCAAAATCAACTAGGGGACATTGATAACAAAACTAAGTTCTTTACAGAGTTACAGAGTAAGAGAAACCAGAGTCATTGTCAGCTTTATAAAATATGTATTTTATTATATGTCCATTTGTGTATTTTAACATCAGTAGTGCTTATTCATGAAGATTTATTCAGTCTCAGGAATATCATTTAATTTGAAAGAAAGAAACAGAGTAGTTCTAATGCCATAAATGTATCTTCTGCAAACACTACAAGAAAAAGGCACTTTTTATAAAAAGGAAGGAACAGATTAATCTGATTATGATATTATTTCTTGAGAAACTAAGGCATAATAAAGAATACTTTAGAAAAACAAATTTGGTATAATATTATAACAGAGATATATTTCATCTAAATAATTGAAACTGAATCGATGAATTTGCACCATGTAACTAAAAAGTGGCAATAATAATAATAATAAAATCTTTAAAAGCAAAGTGCATGCTACCAGGTGTGCTGAGTGTGCCTAGGGGGAAGGCTCTGGCCAGCACTTCTCCAGCAGGACATGCCTGGGACTGAGTCAGGAAGGCAGGTAAGTCTGGGATACCTTCAGGCAGGTAGATGCAGAAATATAGGTAGGCAATGTTCTGCTAGAGCATCTGGGGTCAGAGACCAGATGCTGAAGCAGTCTGGATTGGGGGTGAGCTGAAATCATGGTCATTAAGACAAGGTGGATTGGAAAAAGAGGTGGGAGGTGAGGCAGCAGCCATGTTGTGTTCACCAGTACCAAACAGAAGGGTTCACTGGTACCAAAAAGAAGGGAGGATTAAGGCAGACATGAGGCCAAAGTTCACCATTTTTTAAAATTTTCAAATTGTTAATAGCATTATTTGATTTAATCATACATATTACAAACTTTTTTATGTCTTCCCATTTACATCACATACCTTTTTTTTATTTTATCACACTGATACATAATCTATTTTTAAGAATTTCATCTTATTTAAATGAATGTAAATCCATATTGTCACTTTCAAAAATTTGCATAATAATTTATTTGATGATGCTACCAACACATATTTTATCCATTTCTTTAGATGGGCATTTAGGCTTTTTATAGTTTTTTTCTAATTTAAATGCTACTATAATAACCAGCCTTTAAAACTACTGTTTTTTTTTTTTTCACGGTTATTTCAAGTGTAAATAAAATACATTTTTCATCCTGAAAGTAATAGAATCACACGAAGAAAGTTTGGAAAACAGAAAAATTAAATAAAGCATTTATACTTCTACCATTATAATGTATCATCGTTTTGGCTTACTGTTTTAGGATCTTTTTGTTGTCCTAATTTTTATCACCTTTAATTATCTGATAGGCAACCATAACTACAGAGCTGAGGTCCCTCAAACCTCAGCTCTGAAGTTATGCCAGCATGCCTCAAGACAGAGTGTAGGGTAAAGGGAAGGGAGATTGTGATAATCAGCAGCTTCTTCAGGCCAAGAGAGATGATGCTACCTCTTCCAAGTATGAAACAGATCTCATGGAGGCTGACTTTCTGCATCCCGCCAGTTAGCCTGGCTGCATCTGTCATTCCAGGGCCAGCCTGAGCTTCTGGTCCTAGAATGTTATTGGGTTGAACGCTATGAAAACTAGTATTTATTAATAAGACAAACTATACTTGTAGCATTGTATACATTATCCTATTTAATCTTTACAACACTTTGAGGTAGATATAACAAGTCTCTTTTTGTAGATAAGATTATTGGTTCAGAAAGGTTAAGTAACTTGGCCAAGATTACATTACATAGCGGAACTGGAATTGAAATCTGTAACTCTGAGCCTCTGAAATAAACTTGTGAATAGCATACCGATGTCTTAGGGTATGTGGATGTGGCAATAAGTGGTAGTAGGTTCCAAAATCTAATTCTTCTTGATTATATCCTTCTCTTCAATGACACACTAGAGTTGTCATTTTGTGAATTAGAAATGTGGGAACATATAAGACTCAAAATCACCTTCACTTATGTGATAGATGGGTTAGTGATGCTGTAAATTTGGTTATATGTTTTGTAAGTTTGAGGACATATAAGGTGAACTCTGTTGGCTTAGCTGTACCACATAGGTAACCTAGCCAAAGGTTTTGATAAGGAATCCAGGATATTTTAGGGCTTAAGGGAGAGTTTCAGATGATAGTATCACTTGTTATAACGATTTATCTTTGGTTGTACCACATACCACGGGTGACTAGCAAGGAAGAGAGATTGAATGAGGCATGGACGGGCATAATTGGCACTGGAGAAAGAGTAAAGAAACTGACCAGAATTAATATATTTTATAGAAATTAAAAGTAACTTTTTAAAAATATCTTTATTGGAGTATAATTGCTTTACAATGGTGTGTTAGTTTCTGCTTTATAACAAAGTAAATCAGTTATACATATACATATGTTCCCATGTCTCTTCCCTCTTGCGTCTCCCTCCCTCCCACCCTCCCTATGCCACCCCATTAGGTGGTCACAAACTACTGAGCTGATCTCCCTGTGCTATACGGCTGCTTCCTACTAGCTATCTATCTATATTATGTTTGGTAGTGTATATATGTCCATGCCACTCTCTCACTTTGTCACAGCTTACGCTTCCCCCTCCCCATATCCTTGGGGATACCCTCATATCCCCAAGTCCATTCTCTAGTAAGTCTGTGTCTTTATTCCCGTCTCACTGCTAGGTTCTTCATGACCTTTTTTTTTTTCTTAGATTCCATATATATGTGTTAGCATACAGTATTTGTTTTTCTCTTCCTGACTTACTTCACTCTGTATGACAGACTCTAGGTCCATCCACCTTGCTACAAATAACTCAATTTCGTTTCTTTTTATGGCTGAGTAATATTCCATTGTATATATGTGCCACATCTTCTTTATCCATTCATCTGTTGATGGCCCTAGGATTTTTTGGAATGGTAAATGAGTACTGGCTTCAACTTCAAGTCACCAGTTGCAATAGCCCCTAAGAAAAGAGTCAACCTGTCCTTTGAAGTTTTGAAGCCATGCATTGAGATTTCTCTAGCTATGACTGTCCTAGATAGTATATTCTTCCAACATAAGGCTGGTTCATTTACATTGAAAATCTCTTGTTTAGTGTAGCCACCTTTATGAATTATCTTAGTTAGATCTTCTGAATAACTTGTTGCAACTTCTACATCAGCACTTGTACTTTTATCTTGTAGAAATGGCTTCTTTCCTTAAACCTCATGAACCAAACTTTGCTGGCTTCAAACTTTCCTTCTGCAGCTTCCTTACCTCTTTCAGCCCTCATAGAATTGAAGAGAGTTAGGGCTTTGCTCTGGATTTGGCTTTGGCTTAGGGGAATGTTGTGGTTGGTTTGATTTTTCTAACCAGACCATTAAAACTTTCTCCATGTCATCAAGTCTGTTTCACTTTATCATTTGTGTGGTCACTGGAGTAGCACTTTTAGTTTCCTCTAAGAACTTTCCTTTTGTATTCAAAACTTGGCTAACTGTTCGGTGCAAGAAGCCTAGATTTAGACTCATTCTTGGCTTTTGATACCCTTTCCTCACTAAGCTTAATCATTTCTAGCTTTTGTTTTTAAAGTGAGAGCTGTGTGACACTTCCTTTCACTTGAATACTTAGGGGTCATTGTAGGGTGATTAATTGGCCTAATATCAATATTATCCTGTCTCATGGAATAGGGACGCCCAAGGAGAGGGAGAGAGACAGGGGAACAGCTGCTTGGTGGTGCAGTCAGAACATACACAACAGTTATTGATTAAGTTTGTCATCTTGTGTGGGCAGGGTTCATGGTGCCCCCAAACAATTTCAATAGTAATGTCAAAGATCACTGATCACAGATCACCATAACAGATTTAATAATAATGATAAAGTTTGAAATATTGCTAGAATTACCAAATGTGACATAAAGACAGGAAGTAAGACAATGCTGCTGGAAAAATGGCACCAATAGACTTGCTTGTTGCAGGGTTGACACAAACCTTCAATTTGTAAAAAATGCAATATTTATCAAGTGCAATAAAATGAGGTATGCCTCTGTAGAGAATAGACTAGGTAGGGCCCTAGTACAATGGATATCTATTACTTTGTTGGACTATCAACTTCCCATTTTTTCTAAGTCTGTGTCTTCCCCAGTCCTGCCATCCATATTGCAGTAGCAGGATCAACCTTATAACCAGGTGACTTCAGTTGACAGGTTTGTGGTGGGCAATTTGCCAGATATGGAACACTGAGTCCATATCCTGGAGATTTAGAACTTGGGGCCAAGAATGTCATGCTTTTACTGGGGGTCTGGACTGTTAGGAACAGTCATATGACCATATGTCCTGGCCTATGGACCAGAGATAAAGAAGCAATGACAGAAAGAAAGAAAAATAAACCAGAACCTCAGAGAGAAGCAGAGAAGAAAATTGCTCATATCTAGTTTTTCTTCAGGCCCCGTCCCATTGTTATATTTGGGTTCAATGAGATATCTCATAACTTTATAAAATTCTGTTTCTATATTAAACAGTTTAGAGCTGGGTTTTACTTCTAACCACAAGAATTCTATTATAATTAGTCTTAAACTAAGTTTGAAATTAATGGAGTCAAGAGCAAAAAGTGTGGCAGCTTCCATGTTTGATATGCAAGCTAGATTATCTATATAAGAAATATGAAAAACTTAGTGGCTTTCTAAATTCAGAATCAGATGCCACTGTAGTCAACTATATTAATAAAGGTGACTCTTAGTTCTTGAGGAAAATACGACATTTAACTAACAGTACCAAAGGCAATCTCTCACCTTTTGAAAAGGTCTTTTTACTCTTTAATATGATTGTTAAAAAGGCGATGGATTTTTTTTTCATGGCTGGCGCTGTGGAAAGAAAATAGGAATAACTTGACCACAGTGAAAGTTTCATTTCAGAATTATTTTCAAACTACTTATATAAGAGAGCAACCAAACCAAACCAAACCAACCCCTCATATTCCAACTTATTTTATAAGGAAATGTGCATTTCAGACAGCTAAAAGTAAAACAAATACAAGAAATTAAAGTATTTTAAAGAAAAATCTATCCATTGAAGTTTAATTATGTTGGAGAGAACCAATATTGAAAAGTGTTTAATAATAATTGCACCTTTAACAATCTAGAATTTCTGAAAATATTATATATACTCTAAATTTTTTTTAGATTTTATTTTATTTGTTTATTTTTTAACATCTTTATTAGAGTAAAATTGCTTACAATGGTGTGTCAGTTTCTGCTGTATAACAAAGTCAATCAGCCCTCTTGCGTCTCCCTCCCACCCTCCCTATCCCACCCCTCTAGGTGGTTACAAAGCACCTAGCTGATCTCCCTGTGCTATGCGGCTGCTTCCCACTAGCTATCTATTTTACATTTGGTAGTGTATATATGTCCATGCCACTCTCTCACTTCGTCCCAGCTTACCCTTCCCCCTCCCGGTGTCATCAAGTCCATTCTCTACGTCTGCGTCTTTATTCCTGTCTGCTCTAACATTTCTATGTGATATGTCTTAGTGATACATCAAGAAAAGAAAATATCAATTAATAACTTTCAGATATATGTTCAGGGCTCAAATCATTAACAAATTTTATTTCCACTTTCTAGCTAAAAAATAATAAATATAATCTCTTATCCTATGTTACAGTATTCTGAGAAGCATGACTTCCTGAACAGTATATATTTTAGGTCTACATATATGCTATTATAGTCAATGTAGAATTTTTCTTTGCAAACTGTTTAAATAAATACAACATATTACACAAAATAAACCTAAAAATTTTTTTTTAATAATTTATTTCTTTCTTATAAATGTAACATGTTTTCATGATAGAGGGTTTATAGGATATATAAACATGAATCTGAAGCTAAAATCATGGGAAATATATCTACTGGCTCACTGTTAATTATTTGGTGTTGTTAATTCTAGTATCTTTTCATATAGGTTAAAGTATAGTAAATGTATCACGAAAGGAATGGAAAGCAGTGACAAACTGGGAAGATGTTTGTAGCATGTAGAGCAAAAGATTTCATATTTTCTCTAAAAAATGTCTACATGGCTTTTAATATCTTCATAGAAATATATGTGTATATTATATATTATATAGATACATAGAAATATATTGTATATTTATATTATACACTTGTGTATATCAATAACATTTATTTACACTTGTATATGTAAATAAGTTTTTATTTAATATATCTAGCTAGCTCCTTGTTGATGGAACATTAGCTCAAAATTTTTGCTCTTATAAATAGTCCTGCAATTAACATTCTTGTACATAAATCTTGGAAACACCTATAATTATTTATTAAGAAAAATTATTAATAGAGAAATTATTGCATCAAGAGAAAACATTTTTAAGGCTCTTGACATGTCTTGCCAGACGGGCTTAAGATAATTTTTAAAATATGCTTTAAGATATTTAACATATTGTCTTTGTACTAAGTATAACAGAATATGGTCATTACCCACCTGGTCATGGGTCTCTTCCAAGTGTATCTGCCCCAACTCCCCTCCTAAAGAAACTGAGGTCAACAAGCTGCTGTAGCTTTCTATTTGCTCATGCAAACATATGTATGAAGTGTGTTTCTTCATTTTTACCACCAAATAGAACCACATTAATGACATTAATCAGTGTCATTATTTCTTTCAAAAATATTACGTACATCAAGGAGGTTTATTCCCTATATTTTCTTTTAAGAGTTTTATGTTTTACAGTCTTACATTTAAGTCTTTAATCCATTTTGAGTTAATTTTTGTGAGTGGTGAAAGATAGGGGTCCAGTTTCGTTCCTTTATTTGTGAGTACCCAATTTTCCCAGCACCACTTATTGAAGAGACTGTCTTTTCTCTACTGAGTATTCTTGGCTCCCTTGTCAAATAATAGTTGGTCATACATTCATGGGTTTATTTCTGGGCTGGTGATTCTGTTCAATTGGTGTGTGTGTCTGGTTTTTTGTGTTTTGTTTTGTTTGTTTTAAATTATAGTGTGCTAAATAAATATTAGCTTTATTTTTAAAATTTTCCCATACATTTATAATCAACACTAAGTTTTAAATATTTTAACAAATATTTAAAAAAAATTTTATTGGAGTAGAGTTGATTTATAGTGTTGTGTTAGTTTCTGCTGTACAGCAAAATGAATCAGTTATACATATACATATACCCACTGTTCTTTTAGATTCTGTCCCCATATAGGTCATTACAGAGTGAACAGAAATATAGGTCAGTGGAACAGGTTCGAAAGTCCAGAGATAGACCCAAGCAGCTGTGGTCACCTAATCTATGACAAAGCAGGCAAGAATATACATACAACGAGAAAAGACAGTCTCTTCAAGAAGCGTGGCTGGGCAAACTGGACAGCTACATGTAAAAGAATGAAATTAGAACACTCCCTAACACCATACACAAAAATAAACTCAAAATGGATTAAAGACCTAAGTGTAAGGCCAGACACTATAAAACTCTTAGAAGCAAACATAGGCAGAACACTCTTTGACTCTTGGCCCCAAGTTCTAAATCACAGCAATATCTTTTTGGATCCACCTCCTAGAGTAATGAAAATAAACCGAAAAATAAACAAATGGTACCTAATTTAACTTAAAAGCTTTTGCACAGCAAAGGAAACCATAAAAAAGTGAAAAGGCAACTCACAGAATGGGAGAAAATATTTGCAAATGAAGCAACTGACAAGGGATTAATCTCTAAAATATACAAACAGCTCATGAGGCTCTATATCAAAAAAAAACAAACAACCCAGTCAAAAAATGTGCAGAAGGGCTTCCCTGGTGGCGCAGCAGTTGAGAGTCCGCCTGCCGATGCAGGGGACGTGGGTTCGTGCCCCGGTCCGGGAAAATCCCACGTGCCGCGAAGCGGCTGGGCCCGTGAGCCATGGCCGCTGAGCCTGCGCGTCCGGAGCCTGTTGCTCCGCGACGGGAGAGGCCGCAACGGTGAGAGGCCCACGTACCGCAAAAAAAAAAAAAAAAATAGTGCAGAAGATCTAAATAGACATTTCTCCAAAGAAGATATACAGATGGCCAAAAAGCACATGAAAAAATGTTCAACATCACTAATTATTAGAGAAATGCAAATGAAAACTATAGTGAGGTATCATCTCACACAGATCAGAATGGCCATCATAAAAAAATATACAAACAATAAGGCTGGAGAGGGTGTGGAGAAAAGGGAACCCTCTTGCACTGTTGGTGGGAATGTAAGTTGATACAGCCACTATGGAGAACAGTATGGAGGTTCCTTAAAAAACTAAAAATAGAGCTACCATATGACCCAGCAATCCCACTACTGGGCATATACCCTGAGAAAACCATAATTGAAAACCACCCCAACGTTCATTGCAGCACTATTTACAATAGCCAGGGCATGGAAGCAACCTAAATGTCCACTGATAGAGGAATGGATAAAGAAGTTGTGGTACATATATACAATGGAATATTACTCAGCCATAAGAAAGAATGAAATAATGCCATTTGTAACAACACGGATGGATCTAGAGATTGTCATGCTGAGTGAAGTAAGTCAGGCAAAGACAAATACTATATGATATCGCTTATATGTGGAATCTAAAAAATATGGTACAAATGAACTTATTTACAAAACAGAAATAGAGTCACAGATGTAGAAAACAAACTTAAGGTTACCAGTGGGGAAAGTGGGGTGGGGGGAAGGGATAAATTGGGAGACTGGGATTGACATATACACACTACTATATATAAAATGGAAAACTAATAAGAACCTACTGTATAGCTCTGCTCATACTCTGTTTTTGTGTGTGTGTGTATGTGTACACTTATTTTTATTTTTTTAGCTTTTTATTTTATATTGGAGTATAGTTGATTAACAATATTGTGTACAACAAAGTGATTCATTTATACATATACATGTATCAGTACTCTATGTGTCTGTTTTTATGCCTGTACCATACTGTCTTGATTACTCTAGCTTGAAATCAGGAAGTGTGATGCCTCCAGCTTTGTTTATCTTTCCCAGGAATCCTTTGGCTATTTGGGGTCTTTTTTGGATCCATACAAATTCTAGAATTTTTTTCTTTTACTTTTATAAAAAAGTGCCATTGGAGTATTGATAGGGACTGCATTTAATCTATAGATGGCTTTGGTTAGTATGACTTTTCCATTATTTTCATTGAGAGTTTCTTACTCTTGTCTGATATTTGTTTTGCTACTGGAGCATTAAACTTTATATTGACTATTAATTGCTTTCAATATATGAAAGTACTAACCCTTTGCTTGCTATATATGTAGGATGTATGTTATTTTTCTTTTATTTTACATTATAGAGATTGTATTTTTGAAGGAAAATTTTTAACTATTATGTAGTCAATCTATCAAGTTTCCATAAAGGTTTAAATTTATCCAGCATTCACATATAATTTATGTGGTAGAATCAATTGTCTATTTTTATCTGCTGTGTTTAAGAAAGTCTTAAACACTATATATGTGATACTTATTTTACATGATAATATATTCTTCATAGCTACAATTCTGGGTCTCACACATATGTTAAATCAAATTTATATGTATTTGACTTGTAGTCAGAATTTTGTCAAAGCTCCATTTTCATATTTGTTAGTAATATGTGGATAATGTGAAAGCCATATAATATATTTATAGATTAATCTTTTCCACTACTTGTAAACTTTCAATATGTAAGTGTTGCAAGACATTTCAGGACTTTAGAGGTTATGATTCAAAGAAACTGATTTGAGTTTTCAGGAGTAGAGCCAAAGAAAATACTTCATTGTTTGATGAGTTTATATGGTTTTTTTTCTTGAGAGTTTGGTAGTAGTAGAAAAAATAATATGAAAAATTGCTGTAACAGAAGCAAATAGTTTGAAAATTTGAACTAATTTGAACTAAACAGGAACAGACTCACAGATCTAGAAATCAAACTTATGATTATCAAAGGGGAAACGTGGGGGGAAGTGATAAATTAGGAGTTTGAGATTCACATATGCACCCTACCATATATAAAATAGATAACTAACAAGGAGCTACAGTATAGCACAGGGAACTCTACTCAATGTTCTGTAATAACCTATATGGGAAAAGAATCTGAATAAGAATGGATATATATATTAAAAAAAGAAGGGCTTCCCTGGTGGCGCAGTGGTTGAGAGTCCGCCTGCCGATGCAGGGGACACGGATTCGTGCCCCGGTCCGGGAAGATCCCACATGCTGCGGAGCGGCTGGGCCCGTGAGCCATGGCCGCTGAGCCTGCGCGTCTGGAGCCTGTGCTCCGCAGCGGGAGAGGCCACAGCAGTGAGAGGCCACAACAGTGAGGGGCTCGCGTACCGCAAAAAAAAAAAAAAAAAAAAATACTACGACACAAATTAAAATTATTACTAAACATTTTAAGAGGCTCTATTTATATAATAATAAACTTGTTAAAACTTGTGATCTTTTTAGATCACATTGTTTTCAGTTTTCTACTTCTAATCTGAGTTAAATACCGTTTGAAATTTGAAGAATTTGTTTCTGACCAATTTATTTATCTGAAACACTCATTAAACAATATTTTATTTGTATATTATTGTAGTTTTCAGGTTTTTCATTTGTTACTAATACTTTACACTTACTTAGTACTTTGCAGCTTTTACTACCAAAGTTTAAAGTGATACTTAAAATAGCCCTGAAATAAGAAGAACTACTAATCAATACAGTGGCTTTTCCTTATAGAGTTCACATTTAAACTATTGACAAGATTCACACACAGAGAATATTTATTTCCAAACTATACCACGCTTTTTCAGAAACAGTTATAGAACCAAAGGAGGTCACATAAGTATTACTGATATTGATATTGCTAAAAATATTTAACAAGTACTGCTGTTTCTTCTGTGCCAGGCTTAGTTTTGGCTCAACAAGTATCATCTTATTTAATTCTACAAACAACCATATGTAGCAAGTCTCTTATGTTACCCATCTTACAAATGAGGAACCTAGTGTTTAGAGAAATTGCCAGCTATCTCAGTGAGGGAAAGCTAGGATCTCTCAGATGCAAAGTTCTTATTCTTATTCATCAAAATTTACTGACCTTATAGATATGCACTTTTTTAAAGCTGCTATAATTTAGAAAAAAATTCTGTAGGAATTGAAACTATAAGCAGATAATGTCAGTACAAATGTTAGTATTTAAAATGCCTTTTAAGAGTAACCATGATGTCTTCTTGGGTAAGATTGACCACTGCTTTACTCCTTCTCATCCTCAATCTGTGCCAACCCTCAAAAACTTTGGTTCCATTAAGGAATCTTTGTGACTTTCCATACATTCACAGTTCATCATAAAAGCAATTAAAAAACAAACCACTTTCTTAAACAATTTGTTTTCTAACATGTATGTCACAGATGAAGGTATGTATATCTTATAGATATGAAATCCACAGGAAAGGTTTATGAAATGGTCTCATTATGAAAGTGACTTTAAGACCAAACTTTTCTTATGTAAGTGTGTAAATTTATCATTACTTGATTTTATAATACTAGGATTTTCAACTTTTTGAAGTTGATAAAGCTTAAAGCTATATATTTATCTTCCTAACAGCCCCATCCACCTGAATTCAGTTGTATGCCTTGTCTGGATTTTAATGTTAATGTTGAATGATATTAGGTTTATTTAGATTTTTTATAAAAAGAATTTTGCAATTTGTCTTGAAGTAACTCAGAAAAGTCCATAAAGCTTTTATGAACACCCCCACACTTCTATTTACCTTAATACAGGCCACTTTTCCAAAATTTACAATAGTCTAGTTAACATAGAAAAATCACTTTCAGATTATATATCCCCATATTTTATTTTTATTTTTTTTACCATTTTATTTTTTTGAAGTATATTTGATTTACAACATTATATAAATTTCAGGTGTACAACATAGTGGTTCACAATTTTTAAATTTATAGTAATTATAAGATATTTGCTATATTCCATATCCCCCATTTTTAATGTTCTTATTTTTCACATCAGATATTTCTTAATAGAATTAAATAGGAGGATATTTTCTACTAATTAATCCTCAAAACACAATATGTATTACACAAATATTATTACATATAACAGACAAGCAGTACAGCCATTTTTTTTTTTTTTTTTTAATTATTAGTTGAAGGAACTGAGACTCTATGAGGTTAATTGATTTGCCCAAGATCACATGTGGTGTAAGTGGTTAACCCTGATTGGAATGCTTTTTTAAAAATAAAAGTATGTAATTATTGCTTCTTCATAAATAGTTGCTAATTATACAGAATCTAATGTATCATTAAAATAAATAAAGACTATCATTCAAGCACTCCAGTTAGAAAAATAAAATCATGTCTTCTTTTTAACCTGACTTTTTCATTTACTGTTACACTGTATAAGTGTTGTTCTACAAGGTAACTTAACTGCTATCTAATATTTCATGTGCAAGAATGTATTTTAATCAATACATGTATTTTAATTCCATTTTCTTACATTTCTTTTTAATTACATTTCCATTAACACTGAAATAAATATGTTTAACTTATAATATATATATATATATTTTTGGCGGTACTTACCACAAAGGCCATGGCAAATACCTCTTACTCAATTTCCCATTCAACTGTGTCCCTACTTTATTTATTTATTTTTTTAATTTTAATTTTAATTTTTTTTTTGCGGTACACGGGCCTCTCACTGTTGTGGCCTCTCCTATTGCGGAGCACAGGCTCCGGACGCGCTGGCTCAGCGGCCATAGCTCACGGGCCCAGCCGCTCCGCAGCATGTGGGATCTTCCCGGACTGGGGCACGAATCCGTGTCTCCTGCATCAGCAGGCGGACTCTCAACCACTGCGCCACCAGGGAAGCCCTCTTATTTTTTCTAGATAGCAAAACTCTTATTTGCTAATGATAATCATTTGACCTTATTTTCAGTACTTGTATATTCTGTTGTTGTTTTTATGTTCATGTTGAGTTGCTTTGATAGCTTTGTGTAAAATGTATGAAGGTGTAATTTTTTTCTTATTTCTGGTTATTATGAATTCAGCATAATGCTGATTCTTATTGCTTTTTAAATAACATTCATTTTTTTCTAAAAAAGTCTAGGATGGATCTTGAATTTTAACTAATGCATTTTAGACCTCTTTTGAGATGACTGTATGGTTTTACAATCTGACCTATTGAGGAATGATGAACAGTCCTTGAATTGCTGGAATTATTTTTTAATTTATTTTGGATTATATTTTAATATATGATTTGATTTTATATGCTATTATATTATTTAAGAACTTGGACTCTATAATTAAAATAATAAATTTCTATACCATTACTTATTTTTATAAGGCTTTAATATTAGAGGCATATAAACTTCACAGTAATTAGAAAGTTTTGCTTCTTAGATTTAGAGGAATTATAACAATATTTGCCAAAAAATTTCTGAGATATGGTTGACAACTTTCTTAATTTCTTCCATTGTTATTGGTTTATTTAGTTTTTCTTGAGTCAATTTTGATGATTCATAGTTTCTAAAAAATTTTTTTTCATTTAAAACAGACATGATTTATTAGCAGCCTTTGCCTGTCTAAAGAGGAGAAATTTGTTTGTGTTATTATATTTTATATTTGTTTTTGCTTTTTTTCCCCTCTCAGCCATTATTTCTGGTGAAAGAGAATTGCAGTGCTTCTCTGAAGGTTGAATGTAGTTTGTCATCTTCAGTTACTATCCAAATACATAGGTCTACTATTTACTTCCTCCCTAATATTCTCAATAACAAAAGTCTATTAGCACTTCCAGTTTTAGACCATATCATCTTAGATTTAGATATTAGCAATAGTTAATATTAATCCAGCAATAAAGACAGGATACAACATGGTAGTTACTGGCTTAATTATATTTAAATTTTAAATTTGATTAATTTTAACATTTCATTAAAAAAAACTGAAAAAGAGGGAGAAATCAACTGCTTTTCAAATAACCCTTTCTTGAACTATAAAAGTACAGCCTGTTCTTGTTACCTAATTATATCCAGCCACATTTTAATATTCTCTTCTCACCTGAAGCTACAAACAAATTTTTGGAAAGAAAGGTGAAAGCACGGTTGCATAATTAGAAGACCCCATACTTATAAAACAGCCTTGCACTTGTTATGCAGTTGAACATATTTTCTATTTCATTCTCTTCTTCAGAAATCCAAATTCGGTATTTGTTGGGTTTAACTGTATACTTTCCTTTGGGACTGATTTTGTCAATTTATATTTGCCTGTGCTTTTCTCAAGCTTGTTCTCCACATCTTAGGTTCACTTTTCAATTTGGTTGATTCTTCATTTGACTATTTCTAATAATTTTAACATTTTTATGACATAATTTCTCTCCTTAAAATATTTCCTTAGCTCTCTCCATTTTTATTCAGTCTGTTTTCTCTTCTTTTCTCTTCTTAAAATATGGAGCCCATATTTTTATTTTTCTGTGTTCAGTGCTTATTATGTAAAATTTTATATTATTGGTTAATATATTCTTCATCTTAAATGTCACACTATATTTTCTTCTTTCTGTTTCAAATACTTTTTTCACATAAATAACTTATAGGTACTTTTTGTTTGTTTGTTTACTCATCCATAAATGGGCAGCAGAATGAAGAACGATTATCTGAAAAATATATCAAATAAATTAAGTTCTTTTTGCACTCTTGCATTTTGTAATCCTTAAAAATCAACCTAGAGTACCGTGTAGGACTGGGTAGCCTAGGTGTATAAAATAGGTACCCCCCACTTTATGCCATTATTTAATATTTTGCAGTAATGTGACTTTCCTATTTAGTTTGTAGTTTCATTTACATGTATCTTGCTCTGAAATAACAGAGCTACAATGTGAGGAATTGTAGCTATCTTTACTTTCTCATCCACAATTCATTATCTAACACCATCCCTACTTCTGATTTCCACCTTAACTATGACACTATAACTGCTCTTCTCTCTAATACCAGTGACCGCCGTGGTCCATTAGCCAAGTCTAACAGACAGTTCTTACCTCTTATTTTCTTTAAGCATAGAGCAACATTTGGCCACTCCTTTATTCTTGAAACCTCGCCTCATTTAACTTCATTTCTTCTGCCTCTTCTATCTTAGTAATCAGTGTCTTGTCTTTGCTGGTACATAATGGAGTACCTGAGATTGTCCTGGATCCTTTTTCTCCTCTTTGTCTCTACCCACTTCTTAGATGATCTCCTGTAAACCTTTGGTTTTAAATACATTGTATATGCTGTGGGCGCCCAAGTTTATATTTTAAGCTCTGACATCTTTAAGTTCCAAGACTTCTATATCCAAACTGCCTACTTGATATGTCTTCTTTAATGTCTCATAAAAATCTCAAACTTGATATATCCAAAAAAATGTTTTGTGTTTTGTTACCTATTTCATTTATGTTCCTCCTTTAGCCTCCCAATCTCAGGAGTTTCATTGTTTCTTAAGAAACAATCATCCACTCCGTTTTTCAAATCAGAGATTGAGGATCCTCATCTGTATTACTTCTCAAATCTACACTCAGCAGCCAGAAGAATTTCTTAAGAACATAGATCATGTCACTTTGACTTTCCTACTAAATTCCTTTAATATTTTCCATTTCTAGTGCAATGACATTGGAACTACTTATCACAGCTTTATTTAATTCATGAGTCTTCATTTGTTCTTCTGCCTTCCTTTCCAAACTCATCTTGACCCTTTCCACAATCAGTCTGTGTGCTTGATTATATTGTTCTGTTTTCTTTTTTATTTCAAGCCCCTTTCATTCACTGGACTTTCACCTGGCTCCTACAACTGCTGGATTGCTATTGCCCCATATTTTTGAAAGGCAAGTTTATTATCATCCTTTAGTTATCAATTTGAAAGTCATGTTCTCAGAGATGCCTTCATAACCACTGAATCTAAGGCAAGTTCCTCATCCTCCATTACTATCTGCTGCTATTTATCACAATCTGTAATCTTTTTTTTTTTTCATGACAGGGACCTCACCTATCTGATTCATAGCATTAACTCAACTCCTTGTGTGGCATCTGCATGTCTAGATAAAGACTCTAGAGGCCCTAAGCATTGATAAGATTGTAGAGCCCTTCTCCAACAAACATTAAGTTTAAAATATATATGAAACTGAAAAATAAGTTTGACGTATAAGCTGATCTTTATCATGATGACTTTTTTGAGTGAATAACTTAGTAAACATTAGAATTTTTCTCATATTTTTGGTGATCCTACTTTGAAGGCACTTTTTCTTAAAATATAGAAGTTTCAAGTGTACAACATCATCATTAGACATCTGTATACACCACAAAGTAATCACCACCACAAGTCTAGTTACCATCCATCACCATTCAATTGACCCCCTATATCCATTTTCCCATCCACCCCCAATCCTCTTCCCCTCTGATAAAAACTAACCAATCTTCTCTGTATCTGTGAGTTTGTTTTTGTCTTATATTGTTTGTTTGTTTAGGTTTCACATATGAGCTAAATCATATTGTATTTGTCTTTCTCTGTCTGACTTATTTCACTTAACATAATACCCTCGAGGTCTATCCATGACATTGAAAATGGCAATATTTCATTCTTTTTATGGCTGAGTAATAGTCCACTATATATATATATACACATATATATATATATATATATATATATATATATATATATATATATTTATATATCACCTCTTCTTTATTCATTCATCCATTTTGAACACTTAGGTCATTTCTATATATTGGCTATTGTAAATAATGCTGCTATGAATATAAGGATGCATATATCTGTTTCCTGGCTGTCTTTGTAGTTCCTCTCTTTTTCTTTCTTCTCTTTCACTCTTCCCTCGTGTTTTGGTGGTTTTCTTTAGTGTTATATTTAGATTCCATTCTCATTTTACTTTGGGTAATTAAGGTTTTTCCTGATAGTTACTGAGGTTAACATATAATATTCTATATAAATAGCAGTCTCTTTTAAGTTGGTAGCAACTTAAATTGGAACACATCACAAAACTTTTATCTTTTTATTTCCCCCCTGTATTTTATACTGTTGATGACACATTTTACATCTTTTTATTATATGCATCCCTTAACTAATTATTGTAATTTAAGTTAATTTTACTACTTTTGTCTTTTAACCTTCATGCTTGCTTTACAAGTGGTTGATCCATTCTATCTTTATTATATATTTACCTTTCCTAATGAGATTTTTACTTTTGTATGTTTTCTTATTATTAGTTCATTTCTTTTCAGCTTAAAGAAGCTCCTTTAACATTTCTTTTAGGTCTGGTTTAGTGGTGGTAAACTCCTTTAGTTTTTGCTTATCTACAAAACTTTTAATTTCTCCTGAGTGATAACCTTGCTAAGTAGAGAATTCTTGTTTGGAAGTTTTTTTCTTTCAGCACTTTGAATATGTCTTGCCACTCACTTCTGAAAAATCTGCTGATGACCCTTATGGGCTTTCCCTTGAATATAACAAGTTGTTTTTCTCTTTGTGCTTTTAGGATTCTCTCTTTATCCTTGCCATTACCATTTTAATTATAATGTGCCTTGGTGTGTGTCTCTTTGGATTCATCTTATTTGGAATAATTTGGGGCTTCCTGGACCTGGATGTCTGTTCCCTTCCCCAGATTAGAGAAGTTTTTAGCCACTATTTCTTCCAGTAGTTTTTCTGGCCCTTTATCTCTCTCTTCACCTTCTGGGAAGAAGGTATAATGAGAATGTTATTCCACTTGATGTCCAAAAAGCTCCCTTAAGGTATCTTCAATTTTTTAAATCCTTTTTTAATTATGCCGTTCTGTCTGGGTGAGTTTCATTGCTTTTTCTTCCACCTCACTGATTCATTGTTCTACCTCATCCTGTCTGCTACAAGACCTCTAGTAAATTATGACTTCTGTTTTGTACTTTCTTTTTTTCCGTCTCTTTGTTGAAGTTCTCATTTTGTTCATCTATTCTTCTCTTGAGTTTAGGGAACATCTCTATGACCATTACTTTGAGCTCTTTATTAGGTAGACTGCTTATCTCCATTTCCTGTAGTTCTTTTTCTGGGGTTTTGTCTTGTTCTTTCATTTGGAACATATACCTCTGCTTCCTTATTTTGCCTAAATGTCTGTGTTTATTTCTATGTATTAGGTAAATCAGCTACCTCTCCCAGTCATGAAAGAGTGGCCTTATGTAGGAGATGTCCTGTGGGACTCAGAAGCACAATCCCACCTGGCCACCAGAGCCAGGTACTCAAGGGGTGTCCCCATTGTAGGCTGCATATGCCTTCCTGTTGTGGGAGGGCCATGCTTGTTGATGTGGCATGCCCTGGCCAGCTGTGAGGCCTGGGCAAAGCTGAGGGATGGGTGTAACTCTCATCAGGTGTGCCCATTGGAGGCGGGGTTAGAAGGAGAATTCCAGAATGGCACCCACCAGCACTGGCATTGGCAAGGTAGCCTGAAAGTGCAAAAATTGTGCCTGCCAGTGTCTTAGTCCTTGGGGAGCATCCCAACTGATTCTTCCCTCTCTGGTAGTTGCTTTAAGGTTAGTGTGTGCCCTTCACCTACGGTCTATGCACTATTCAGTCTGATGTTTTTGTGCTGGTTTTCAGGTTGAGTGAGTCTATGCACTAGATTTTTAAGAGCGGGTTTTCCATTCCCTGCAGTTCTATAGTTTTTCTGGGCATATTCCCTGTCGGTTTGGTTTACAATGCCAGGTTTTAGGGGCGCATCTCTCCTGTACAAGACTTAGGGGTTGGGGTACCTGATGTGGAGCTCAAATTCCTCGCTCCTCAGGGAGAAGATCCATACCTTTGTAACCCTTCCCAATTGTGGATCACTGCTGCTGGGGTGTTTTTTTTTTCCCCTTGGTGATACCATGTCTCTGCCTCTCCTACCTGTCTTGATCTTTGTTTTGGAGGCACTCTTCATCCAGTTTTCAGGTCCCTTTTTGAAGGAATTATTTTATATGTAATTGTAGATTTATTGTGTTTGGGGGAGGAGGTGAGTTCAGGATTTTCCTATGCCGCCATCTTGAACCTTCTCCTGATAGCACTTTAAATAAGTACTTAGGTTATCTTGTAGGTATTCTTATATTACTTAACAAATAGTACTTTATTAACAAATGAAGAAATGAGTGAATGGATATTGTAAATTTGATTGCAACATAAGGATTCCTAGTGCTTCCTGATATCTTGGGAAAAGAAAACTGCTCAATTCTTATATTCAGGAAGTCTCTTTTCAGGTCGAAGTCTCAAAACGTCTTATCAGGTATGTTTTTAATTCATGTAGAGTGGGACAAAAGCCTTGATGATCAACTGAAAATTGGAAATATAACAACTTTGCTGCCAATCAAAGATGGTGTGGAAGATGGAGAAACTCATAGGGGAAAAAGGTTTATGGTGAAGGAAGTTGCTGTCTCTGCTTTTACTGTTGCAACTATTACTTTTCTGGATATTATAAAGGAAGTAATTGAAGAAGGAGGCTATTCATAAGAGGAGAGGACGATCCTGGATTTAAGGCTACAAAGGATAAAATTTCCATTACTTTAGGACACTGTGCTGATTATTACTCCTACGGAAGACTTTTACTTTTATTTTGATAAATACAGTTTTATTAAGGGATTGGTCTTCAAAAGTTTGCTGCATACCCGTTACTTAGTCAACTCCAAAAATTGAATAATGATGTTTTTAGATAATATATCATCATTGCTTTTCAAAAGGAGCTCAATGCCTTTTATCTCAAGGACAATTTTAGTTTCAAGATTCTTCTTATCCCCACCATTGTTTCTCACCACCCACCATCTGTTGTGAATATTAGTAAGGATAATCCCTTCTCAGCCTTTTGGCTAAGATCAAGTGTAGTATATTAGTAAGGATATGCACTTGCTTTTTGCCTTCCTTTAGTATTCCAATTTCTAAAGAAAGTAGAGATCCTGGGAGATATTGCCATTTTTCAGGTTTATTACCTAGCAAGTGTTTTTGACAGACCAATTACAATTTTGCAAAACAACATTCTTATATTAATATAAAATTGGAAGTCCACCATAGAAAATGTCTTCAGTAGGGCTGATAAACATAAGAAATAGGTAAGGAATATGGACATGGAGAGAGTGTAGCATGTCTTTTGCCTTTTCATTATTTACACCTTCTATGGATTTGCTGTGGCGAAAGATTCATCTTGCCATATTCAAGAACCTTATAAGTCAGCTTTGACATAGAAGATGAAGTAAGTTCTTCAGTTTCATAAGGAAGATATTTCTGTTGATGATCTTTCTACACTGAAACAGCATAATGGATGAAAGAAAGTGAAACATAGCCCAGAATGAAGAAATGTAAATATACAAATTAATCACATCTGAAATAAAAGGCAGGTATATTTTATTGTTCATTTTGGTCAATTTCTGTGAGTGGCTGGAAGAGGGACAACACTGTAAATCTGCTCCTGCATTGCTATCTTTCCAGGAAGACTTACTCACAGTTCAGAATCCAGACTGAAATAGAGTTCGTTATTCTTTTTACAGCATCACTGCAGGTGTTCCTTGCCTTTTAAACCTAATACCCTACTACTAACATTTAAGTTTATAGTACAAATAAACATAAGATTGATTATTTGCATTACAAAATAATATATGATTTTTAACAAGATTCTTCTATATAATAAGTCCTCCTCCAAAGTTCACAAAAAATGGGAATCAGTTTATCAAATGTTAATTATTCAACCTTTCAGGATCATAACTATTATGCTTTCTGTGAGATAAACTTGCTTTTGGAAATAAATACCTTCAATGCTTGGCACTTTTCCTAAAGAAAAATAGCAATTACTGAGAACAAGTTACTTAACTATATAGTTCAGCAAGCTGTCATGTTTGTAGGTAATAAAGGCTTAAATACAATCCACAGCTTTCCTAGGGGCAAGCAGAGTTTCCTCTTTGCTGAAGTAATATGATCAGATATTCTAGGTTTTGTATGCTTTTAGACATTGCCAGAGTTTGTACTAGCTGTAAGCAGCTAAGAGTAGAGGTGACAGGTAGACCAGAATATAATGAATTGTAGTAATCCTAGCAAGAAATAACGGAAGCACATCTGAGGGTTTTTCTGTCCCTGGGAGACGCAGTAAGATATACTCTAGAAAGGCTCCTAGGATGATAATAAGATGACTGTGCAACCTGATTAATATGGACCTCAAAAACAAAGCACAGACTAAAATCAGTTCAGTGTTATGAGCCCTAAGACATTGAGGAGGATATACTAGATGTCAGAGGGAAGAACTAAAAAGAAATATAAAGATTGATGTTGAGGAGACCCTATGAGTAATAATTTAGTCTTGTCTACATGTAACTTTAAAAAGTTGGATGATATCTAAGCCTGAATTTCAGAGAGACCATTATGTGGCATGCAGAAAGCCATCATAAGGCCCATGGGGATGGGAAACAGACCGGAGTGTGTCATCTGTGCTTATCTGACACAGAAATATATTGGTTCTAAAACCAACATTCACAATAAATAAGCAGACACAAACTTATATTTCATATATATATATATATATATATATATATATATATAAGCAAGGCAACATATTAAAATTACTATTCTTTTTGTTTCATGTAAATACAAATATATACTGTCACTTAAAGGACACAGTCCTACCCTCAAAAAGCTTATATTTCAAACAGTTACAATGTAAATGGTTTCCAATTATAGTTTACTTTTTTTTTTTTTCCCCGCGGCATGTGGGATCTTCCCAGACCGGGGCACGAACCAGTGTCCCCTGCATCGTCAGGCGGACTCTTAACCACTGCACCACCAGGGAAGCCCTAGAGTTTACTATTAAATTGCCCTATTTTTTTTACTTTTGTTTTTCAGAATATCCTATGTGCTTTTAAGCTATTTTTCCCTTGGTAATTTTTCAGATTCAAAAAGAGTTAAGAAAAGTGATGTTTATAGAATAATAGAGGCTGTGATATTGAGGATTATAGACACCTATAATCAATGGACTATTAAGTGCCAACATTTAAAATAAATATTTATTTTAACAGATTAAACATTCTTATATAAAAACTGCGGTGCATTAAAAAATGTTAAACAATCCAGTTTTGTTTTTCCATAACAGGTGGGAACTAAATCTAGAAAGATTCTTGGAATAGAATACTGAACTTGTAATGATAAGTTTGTTTTTGCACAGGGAGTTGTGTGTTAGAGGATAAGAGCTGTGTCCACAGGACAGAAACATGCAAGGAAAGCCAGATTTGATTAGTCTTCCGGATGCTGGCTGCTAACTATTTCGTTTTCTCTGGGTGGACATAATTTTAAAATAGTGGTCTGAAATAGCTATAGAATGCCAAATAATAATTTTAAAAATTAAAAAATTTTTTTCCTATAAGCTTTATTTCAACTATCAAATTTTATCCAGTTTCCCTCACGTACTCTAAAACTGTTCTCAGATAGCAGTGAACTTTGCGTATTCTTAACTAGGCCACATTTAATATAGAAGCATATTTTTAGATTCATTCTTCTCAACTTTTACTTATGAATCTCCTAATGTGAGTTATTCTTGAGTTCTACCCCAAAGAGCAAAAATAATGCTATTTCTTAATCTTACCCCAATAGTAATGTGTATATATATAAATATTTATATATATAAATAAAATTTACATATATAAATTTTCATAAGCCAACACATTTAACTTTTTGACAATGATGGTGATTAGCTAAATTTCTAAATTTTCCTTCTTTTACAGGCCACATTTTATTGACATTTTCAGAAACCTCTTAAGTAGCACAATGTGGTACATTATTTTAATGCCTCTATAAGA
The DNA here is from genome assembly GCF_003676395.1 of Aethalodelphis obliquidens. Taxonomy (NCBI): domain Eukaryota; kingdom Metazoa; phylum Chordata; class Mammalia; order Artiodactyla; family Delphinidae; genus Aethalodelphis; species Aethalodelphis obliquidens. The sequence goes on along the minus strand of NW_020837947.1, from coordinate 59,046,680 downwards.
ATCCTTGTGTAATTTTATATACTTCCTGCAAGTTATACATTTATATTTGTAAGTTCTTGTTCAACCTGATTCATGGTCATGTGGTTCATACATATTAAAAAGCATGAAGTTCCACTGATTTTATTTATATTTTAAATTAGAGATTTCATTCCATTTATATATTTTATGAAAATGCTTACATGGTACTAGTTTAACTTAAGTAAGTGGGCAGTCAGTTGCCTAGTACAGCCACTTGTTTAGGAAAATGATAGTCATTTATGCTTTAGATACATTTATATGCAAGATGTAATCACAGAAAGGGTCACCAAACCTGTTCTTTTCACTGTAATTGAATTTCCAATTCATTTAGGGATGACTGATTTAATGCCTAAATGAATACTCTAACTTTGGTAGCAAACTACTCATCATGACAGCAAGTAGTTTCTTGGTCTGTTTAGAATATGTCAAAATTTATGTGGCATTGCATGCACAAAGATGAAAAAAATAGAAAAACATAATCTAAGGAGAATGGAGCATACATTGTATTATGTGATCTTCAAGTTTTCGAATCATATGTGTTATGAGTCCAAGAATTAAACAAAAACTGTAACTACTATGTTTCATGTCTATACCATACCTTTTAACTTCATATTTTCAACTACTGTAACTATGCTGCTATTTTATAACAGTTGTGCCAATTTAAAAAATTAAGAAATATTATATGCTTGCCATTTGAGCTAAAAAAAATGGCCCATTTTTAATACTGAAGTAAATTAATTCTTCTGAGAAAGCTGTGGATTATATTTAAGCTCCTTGTTAATTATGTTAATAAGGTTAATCATGGTTCATATCATTACAGACAAGTGTGAGTTCCTAAGCAAAACTAGAGGAACATCATCTTATATATTTTCCCAGTACTTTATAATATCTTCCAAATGAAGATAATTCAGCAATAAAATTGTTTCAAACAACTGATCCCACAATTTTGTTATGTAATAATAACAACCAAACGATTTCTACCTAACATTTACAAGGTTTTTTTTAAAAATACATGCATACTTTATCTAACATTTTACTGTTGCAATTAATAAAATATGGTTTTAGGCCAAAATAGGGTACGTGGAAAACCTGAAACAGGGGTGCACACTTTAATTGGTTGAGTAGTAAGTGGTTCATTGCTTTCTTATCCTTTATCCATTATTTATCTATTTTGAATGACTTTTTGTTTTAAATGTTCTGTGATTCCTTTTGCAGGAATGATGCCTTTTGAGCTAAAAGTTTGAAATGTAAAGAGAATGACCACATATATATTATATCACATTATCATGTATTTTATCCCAAACAGTTTTACCTCCCTCTCCATTAACACAATCCTTTCTTTTGTTGTAAGAATTAGCACATGTTTATACTTACAAGATTAAATTTATTTTGTTAAAAACAAGTAAAGTTATATCCAGGTTTTTTTTTTTTTTTTACGGTACGCGGGCCTCTCACTGTTGTGGCCTCTCCCGTTGCGGAGTACAGGCTCCGGACGCACAGGCTCAGCGGCCATGGCTCACGGGCCTAGCCACTCCGCGGTATGTGGGATCTTCCCGGACCGGGGCACGAACCCGTGTCCGCTGCATCGGCAGGCGGACTCTCAACCACTGTGCCACCAGGGAAGCCCTATCCAGGATTTTTAATAACATTTTTCAAAATAAAGTCCCAATTAGGCCATTGACCCCCTTTTAATTAAGATAAAAATTTGGAAAAATTTGGTTTCTCTTTTAAATGGTTTTGTTCTCAATGCCTTTTTTTCTGAATCAATTGTCCTGTGATAAAAAAGATTTCTGATATTTTTGCACTCTAAGAAGCATCCACTTAGAATAAGGAAAGAAGGAAATGGAGTTAACATATATTGAATTCCAACTTTTCTTACTTAATCCTTACAACAGTCATCTTATTAAGCATTATTGTCATCATTTTATTTTTCTGGAAAATGAAGTTCAGAGATATTAAATAATCTATCTGAGATCACACATTTAGCCTGTGAAAAAGTTGGAATGCAAGCTCTGGTTGCCCAGATTCCTCTTTGCCAACCTTCAGCTTTGGGAAGGTTTGGGAAGCTTTGGGAGGAATCTGCAGGAGCAGATTCTTGGTCCCAGGTGTCAGAAACATAAAGATGCTATTATTGTGATTCATAATCCAGTAAAAGTTAGCAAGCCTGACAATATTAGAAATATTGTCCTTGATCAATTTCCATAGAATGAATGGAACAGAGAAAGATAACCTTGATGTTGTTCTATAATATATTAATTATTTTAGAAATTTAAAATGTATATGAACATTTGCATAAATTGAAATTTTAAAAATATTTGAAAAGACTGTCACGTTTTGTTACTTGTGTGTTATCTGAAACTTTCATTTGCATTTGAACTTTCTTGTACTTTACTTGATAAAGAGGTATTCAGCGTACCAGGAACGAGTAACATTTGTGTTGGTAAGGGGCATACCATTAAACTTCTTTGCTATAATGAATGTTAAGCAATATCTAGAAGTGACAATAGAGTTAGAACATGCGAAATGCCTAAAGAATGAAGGTTTCGAGATTATTCAGAAATGATATTCAAGCAGAAAGCAATTGCATAGAGCTAATGTCATAGGTCATATGTGCTTTGGCTCAGTCTCGTAGAAAAAGAATGACCTCTAAAAATAAGTCGCTGAATTCCTATTAAAATTAAAGGCATGACTCTATTTTCCCTGATATTTTACACCATCCAAGCTCAAGAGTGAGCTGACTATCTATCTAGATCAGATATCAATGATATAAGACCATGGACCAAATCTGGTCAGACACCTTTTTTGCATATAAAGTTTTACTGGAACACAGAGACACTCATTTGTTTATGCATTATCTATGGCTGTTTTCATATGGCCCCAAAAGCCATATGATTGTTACTATTTGGTCCTTTACAAAAAATTTTGTCTACCACCCTGATCTAATTGAAGGACTAGAAATAGTACTCATTTGCTATGTACATAATATTCAAACATACTCTCTTTTCTTCTCATCAGTTATGTTTACTCTTAGTGTCATTCAAGAAAATGAGGTTTAAGAATCAGTGTTACCAGACTTCAGAAATCTCTTCGCAGACATCCATCCACTTTCCCCTTTTTTCTTAAAAGTCCCTCTCTTTCCCGTCTCCCTTTCTTTTCTCTCTCTCTGTCTCTCTTTTTGTATAATTTCCTCTAAGTCCCCTGTATTGCATTTAAGTGTTGCTTTATTTATTGTTAGCCTAATGCATTGAATGATTTCACAGAATGGTGTGTGCCCTGGCATATTATCTTGTTGAACTATTCAATTAAATATGATAATGTTGAGCACACTGACACTGTTAAACACTCAGGTGAATGAGCAATTCACTGTGAAGTATTTGAAGTCATCTGCATGTCTACAAGCAATATATTTTTATATGAGTACTTCAGGCTTCTAGTGAATGGTACATGCTAGGGAAAAAAAGCTACCAAGAAATTAGAATATATAGAAGATTTAAAAGACATCAGAGAAATTATAATTTTTAATTGTTTCCTGACATATGCAAAAAGAAATGTGTAAATTGGATATTAAAAGGTTTCTCCAACAGTCATAAAGTGGTTCAAGTTTACAAAGCACTGTACTTAACTCATTTCTATGGAGTGTATCACCATAGTCCTCAGCCTTTCTCAAAAATGTATCATTTAGAGGTATTTTTCCTCAAAGTCTAATTAGTATTGTTCTATATTGTTCCATTTTGTATCATTTATATTGCAACCTTTTTTTCTGGAAGTTGGATAGTTAATGTATCCTGAGCTACTTAGAGCACGTTTAGCTATGAAAGCAACCTTTTAGAACATCTGGGCACAAAAATAAAGAAGGTTCCTGATCAATGACATGTAGGTGGCAACTGAAGAAAAACAATCCCTTAATATTGTGCTGAAAATTCAAATTAAATGTCTACTTTCACTGGGAGGTCTTTGTTTCTGAAAATTAATTCTACTGAGAAGCCCTTTTGTTCTGTTGGAGAAGTCGCATTTCTGGCAGGAAAGTGCTAGAATGCAATTATTTTTCACTATGATTTAGAGAGAAATGAAAGAAGATGAGACTGTTTAGGAAATCTTCAAAATAGTTTAAACCTATTTTACTTAAAAATGTTCAAATAATCTGATTGTAACTTGCGTGATGAAATATATAGTATCTTTGACTATACAGATTTTTATATATATTTATACACCTGTTAAATATTCATATACATGTTAAAGTTCTGGACAAATTCTTCGCTGACTGGGAATTGGAATTGATATATAATTCAGAAAAATGGAAAACATTTATTAGACCTCCGTGAGATAAAAATGTAGTTAGTTCTTAAGTAATTACAAAATATAAAACTCATAAAACCTTATGTTTCTATTATCAGCTTTTCAGTTCTTGTTTTTCACACCAAAAACTTAAGAAAAAAAAAGGAAGTAAAATGCCTGTCACAGGGCTTTGCAAATAATAATATTTGGTATGTGCGTGTATATATATATATATATATATATATATATATATATATATATATATACATATTTGATGTATGTATATATATGTGTATATATATGTATATATATATGTTTCTTCCTTCTTTCATTCATTAATATTATCAATATTTGGATATAGTTATGTAGAAATGGGCAAGGTAGGTGAAATACAAAGTTTGTTGATTCTGTGATTCATAAAGACATTCCGCATATCACTGCTCAATATCATTCTTATTTTTAAAATACTGCTTTATGTTGTAGTGTGTAGTCATATTAAATCCACATCATTACCTGCTCTTCTTATAAGCCTATAAGCCTTTTGCCTATAGAGTCATACTATTTGCTTTTATTTGCTTGCTTGCTTTTGAACCAGTATCTGCTTCCTTCAAACTATTGATTTGACCTTCATCTATAAAACGGGACCAAGAACAATCCACAATGCCTATCATTTTAGAAATGATAAAGTAATATCACAAGCATGTAAACAAAAAAGCAAACAGCTCAGGTCCATTGGAAAAATAATTTATCCATGGGATGCAAGATGCATTTGAGAAGCTCTTTGGTAATCAAAACAAAAATGATGAAGAATTAAAGATGAAAGTTGTATTTGAGTGAGTGGGAAGTAAAAGGAACAGTTACAGGAAATATTATAAAACAAATGGAACAGAACTAGTAATCAAAGGCATACTTGAAGAAAACTTTTCACAGCTATAAAGAGAGAATTAATTAATCACGTCATGAGGATTCAATGTATAACATACAAAATAGGTAAAAAGAGATGCATGTTCTAGATACACCTTGAGAAATGTAATTATCACATATTATTTCTTTAACTGAATAATTAGCATTTGGGTAGAAAAATAAAACAGATAATGCTCAAAAAATTAGACTGGTCTCATATTTCCTGTCTACAACATGACATGATAGGTGAGCAAAATCTACTGAATTTGAACAGTTAAAAATTACGATGTGCAATTTTTATTCACAACTGAGCTGTCATTAAATAATGAAAACAATAGAAATATAGACTTTTATATAATGTCAGAAAATATTTTAAAATTTTAAATTTAAAAAATTTACAGAGGAAACAAAAAATTCTCTTCAAAAATAATCTTGATGATATATTGCAGCTAACTGAATGATGAAACAAAATTCAAAATTTTAAAAATTGGGGGAATATGAAGACAATGTCTGATGATGAGCATTGAAATCAAGTAAACATGTAGTTAAAATTAAACTAAAAAGCAATGTTACCTGGTGGTTTGGAGCACGTGTTCTGGGGAGACAAAATGAGATTCACTTCATGGGTGGATCACTTAGAAATTTGTGGCCTTGGGCACTTACTTTCTCTTAGCCTCAGATTATTTTTTCTTAAATTGAGATAATATTGGAAACAATCTCAGAAGGTAACTTAGTGATCAAATAATACATTTTAAGTGTTCTACATAGTTCCTAGCTTAGTATTACTAATTAACATTGTTTTAATTGTGGTGATCAAATGTAATGGAGATTTATTCTTGAATGAAACCATATATAATATGAAGATAATAATGCAATCTCAAAAGTCTGGATCTAAAATCCCTGACTGCATTACAAGAGATTAAGTAGGAGCGAGGTGGGGATGGACCAACAGGCAGGGAAGAGCGTTTTAAAATCATGATAATGTACTAAGCTTATATTTATTTTTGAGGTTTAAAATTAGATTTAGGTTTGAAATATGTTGGAAAAAATAAAGTAACCTAAATCAAACTAAAAAGTAGATATGATCATTCAAATCACATGAGAAGATATACATAAAGTATAAAGTATACTTTATACTTGTATATACTTGTATATACATAAAGTATATACAAGTATATACAAGTATATACAAGACCATACAAGTAGCAAAGCAGAATTTAAGAAATAAGAGAAGCACCAACAATAAGAATCATAAACTAAATACAACAAAAAGAATAAAAATAAAAAATATTAAAATATTTGGGTTTAGAAATTTTTTGCATAGATACATAGTGCAAGTTAATTTTTAAAAAGTTGTGAATGTTATATAATCATGACTGTCACACAAATCTAGAGGAATATATGTCAAAGATGTACTATTTACATCTGTAATGAAGGAACCAGTGAGATATAAAGCTGGTTCAAAGACCATTTAAGGAACTGAGTATATACTATGATCATTGAAGAAAAGGTGTTGGAATAAAAATGTTAGATTATATATAAAACTGTTTAAAGTCCTACATGGTAATAAAATGATAACGTTTTATGACAAAAATATGAATCTTTTAGGACAAAAATCAATTACTTCTCCACCCTAAAATATTAAGAAATTAACATGAAATTTCAGAACCTAAATTCTGATTAATAGTAAATAATGTATCAAAGGGAGTTACATTTCCCTTGTGAATTAAATACTCCATGGGTGGGCCTGTTATTCAGTGCATTAGTATGACATTGAAAGAACATACATTCCTTCCTTTGCTTTATTCCCAAGTTTTGGATAATGTTTCTTAACAGTCAATGCTACTATTATTCTGCAAAGTACTATTTATTGAGTGTTTATTTCCATGTGTCTTCACTACATAGAATAGTTTATTTTACAAAAATGCATGAGAGGGCTTCCCTAGTGGCACAGTGGTTAAGAATCCGCCTGCCAATGCAGGGGACGTGGGTTCAAGCCCTGGTCCGGGAAGATCTCACATGCTGCAGAGCAGCTAAGCCCACGTGCCACAACTACTGAGACTGCGCTCTAGAGCCCGCAAGCCACAACTACTGAGCCCACGCTCCACCACTGCTGAAGCTTGTGCGCCTAGAGCCCGTGCTCTGCAACAAGAGAAGCCACCGGAACTAGAGAACGCCCACACACAGCAATGAAGACCCAGCACAGCCAAAAAAAAAAAAAAAAAAAAAAAAACTGCATGAAAAATCTAAGGCATCCATTTTTAAAAACTCAAATTATAACCTTACATTTTGATTATTTATCAAAATAAATTTCATGAATTATAAATCAAACAACATTTAAAAGGTATTGATAAATATTTTCAAAAGCTTGAGAAGAACTCATAAAGGAAGGAAATAATGATTTGATTACCTAAAAATTTTAAAGTTTACAACATGAAAAATGCCACAACTATATTTAAAGAGAGAATACTATGAACAAATGTAATAGGATGTTGGTACTTTTTTATAAAGTGTCATAAAATTTATTTAATATTCCAATAAAATATTGTTAAAACTGTGAACAGATAATCTAAAAAACAAAAGTATGGATAGCCAATAAAAATGTTCAATATCAATTAAATAAAATGTTAAAGTTTTAAAATATAACTCAAAGTTCTTGTGGGATTATAAATTAGTGCAAATTTATTGGGGAAGGATCTTGGCAAATAAGTCTTTGAAAGCGCTCCTATTATTTGACCCAGTATGCCCACTTTCCTAATATTATTTATAAAAGAAAATTTTAAATTAATCATATTTTCCAACAATAGGGATTATTTAAATACATCATAATACATTAATTTAATAGAATATTATGCAGCCAGTTGAATTGTGCTTTTGATGAATATTTAATATTATAATATGTTTTAAGTATAAAAGCATCAGAAGAGTTACATAAAATATTCCAAATTTGAAATGTACAATTATGCATAAAACATCTTTGACTTGTTCCCTATCTTCAGGGAAAGCATTTGGTCTTTCAATGTTAAGTATGATGGTTAGCCGTATGGTTTTTACAGATGCTATTTATCAGGCTGAGAAAGTTTTGTTTCTACTTCTAATTTGAGGTTGTTTTTGTCATTAATGGGTTTTGGATTTTGTCAAATTTTGTATATGTCTAGTGAGATGATCATATTTCTCTATTAATAAGGTCTGTTATATTAATTAATTTGGGGATGTTAAATCAACCTGGCATTCTTGGGACTTGTTCATGGTGCATAATCCATTTTACTTGTTCATGGTGCATAATCCATTTATATACTGGATTTGGTTTGGTAGTATTTTGTTGAGGGGTTTTGCATCTATATTAAAAAGTAGTTATCAATTAGTAGTTTTCTTCTTGTGAGTCTTTGACTTTCAGATCATGGTAACAGTGGCCTCACAGAGGAGTTGAGAAGTAGTCCTTCCTCTTCTGTTTTTTTGGAGAAGTTTATGAAGATTTGGTATTAGCTCTTCTTTGAACGTTTGGTAGAATTCACCAGTAAAGCCATCTATGTTTGTGATTTTCTTTGTGTGAAGTTTTAATTTTTGTTGAGGTGTAGTTTGCATAGAACACTATATTAGGTTCAAGTGTACAACATAGTGATTAGATATTTGTATATGTTGCAAAATGATGACCACAATAAGTCTGTCACCATACATAGTTACAGATTTTTTTTTCCTTGTGATAAGAATTTTTAAGATTTACTCTCTTAGCATATTTCAAATGTGCACTACAGTGTTAACTATAGTCACTATGCTGTACATTACATCCCCATGTCTTATTTTATAACTGGAAGATTGTGCCTTTTGACTCCCTTCACCCATCACACCCACTCCCCTCCTATGGCAACCACCAATCTATTCTTTGTTTCTATAAGCTTGGGTTTTTGTTGTTATTTATTTATTGTTAAAATTTTACATATAACTGAGGGTGTATGGTATTTATCTTTGTCTGACTTCTTTCACTTAGCATAATCCCCTCAAGGCCCATCCATGTTGTCAAAAATGGCAGGATTTCATTCCTTTTTATGGCTGAAAAATGTTCCATTTTATATATACACCCCATCTTCTTTACCCGTCAATAGACACTTAGGTTGTTTCCATTTCTTGGCTATTGTAAATAAGGCTTTTACGAACATGAAGGTGCATATATCTTTTCAAGTAGGTGTTTTTGCCTTCTTCAGATAAATACCCAGGAGTGGAAATTACTGGATCATATGGTAGTTATATTTTTAATTTTTTGAGAAAGCTCCACTCCATACTGTTTTCCATAGTGTCTGTAGCAATTTACATTCCCATCAATAGTGCCCAAGCGTTGCCTTTTCTCCACATTCTCACCAACACTTGTTATTTCTTGTCTTTTTAATAATGGCCACTCTAACAGGTGTAAGGTGTGATATTTCATTGTGGTTTTGAGTTGCATTTCCCTGATAATTAGTGATGTTGAGCATGTTTTCACATACCTGTTGGCCATCTGTATGTCTTCTTTAGAAAAATGTCTATTCAGATCCTCTGCCCATTTTTTCAATCAGATCGTTTGGTTTTTTTGCTATTACATTATATGAGTTCCCTATATATTTTGTATATTAACCCTTTATCAGATATATGATTTGCAAATATTTTCTCCCACTTAGTAAGTCACTTTTTCATTTTGTGGATGCTATCCTTTTCTGTGCAGAAGCTTTTTATTTTGATGTAGTCCCACTTGTTTAATTTTGCTTTTATTGCCTCTGCTGTGGTGTCAAATCCAAAAAATAATTACTAAGATTAATGTCAAGGACCTTACTGCCTATGTTTTCTTCTAAGATTTTTATGGTTTCAGGTCTTACAGTCAAGTTTTTAATCCATCTTGAGTTAATTTTTATGGTTGGTGAAAGATAGAGGTCTAGTTTCATTCTTTTGCATGTGGCTGTTCAGTTTTCCCAACCTCATTTATCGAAAAGACTGTCCTTTTCCCATTGTGTATTCTTGACTCCTTTGTCTTAAATTAATTCACCATATATACATAGGTTTATTTCTGGGGTCTGTATTCTGTTCCACTGATCTATGTGTCTGTTTTTATGCTAGTACCATACTCTTTTTTTTTTTTTTTTTTTTTTACCATACTCTTTTGAGTACCGTAATTTTAGTAAAGTTTGAAATCAGGGAGTGTGATACCTCTAGCTTTGCTTTTCTTTCTCAAGATTGTTTTGTCTATTCATGGTCTTTTGTGGTTCCATAAAACTTTTTGAATTATTTGTCCTGTTTCTGTGAAAAATGTCTTTGGAATTTTGATAGGAATTACATTGAATCTGTAGATTGCTTTGAGTAGTATGGACATTTTAACAATATTAAATCTTCCAATCCATGAGCATGGAGTATCTTTACATTTTATTTGTGTCATCTTCAATTTCTTTCAATCAGTGTCTTAGTTTTTAGTGTACAGGTCTTTCGCCTCCTTGGTTAAATCTATTCCTAGGTATTCTATTCTTTTTGTTGCAATTGTAAATGGGATTGTTTTCTTAATTTCTCTTTCTGACAGTTTGTTATTAGTATTTCTATGTATTGATATTGCATCCTGTGACTTTACTGAATTCATTTATTAGTTCCAGTTTTTGGTGGAGTCTTAAGAGTTTTCTACTTATGGTGCCATGTCACCTGCAAATAAATAGTGACAGTTTTACTTCTTTCTTTCCAATTTGAATGTTTTTAATTTCTTTTTCTTTACTAATTGCTGAGCTTAGGACTTCCAATACTATGTTGAATAAAAGTGGTGAGAATGGGCATCATTATCTTGTTTGTGATCTTAGAGAAAAAGCTTTCAGTTTTTTACCATTGAGTATTGTTAGCTGTAGTTTTGTTATATATGGCCTTTATTATGTTGAGGTATGTTTGCTCTACATCCACCTTGTTCATCCTAAATGAATGCTGAATTTTGTCAAATACTTTTTCTGCTCCCATTGAGATGATCACATGATTTTTATCCTTTATTTTGTTAATGTGGTATATCATGTTGATTGATTTGGGGGTGTTGAACTATTCTTGAGTCCCTGCAATAAATCCCACTTGATCATGGTGCATGATTCGTTTAACATATTGTTGAATTCAGTTTGTTAATATTTTGTTCAGAATTTTTGCACTTCTATTTATCAAAGATATTGGTAATTTTCTTTTCTTGTGGTGTCCTTGGATGGGTTCATATCAAGGTAATGCTGGCTTTGTGAAATGAGTTTGAAAGTGTTGAATCCTGTTCTGTCTTACGGAAAAATTCGAGAAAGATTGGTACTAATTCTTCTTTGAATGTTTGGTAGAATTCACTAGTGAAGCTGTTTGGTCTTGGACTTTTGTTTGTAGAGAGTTTTTATTACTGATTTAATCTTATAACTAGTAGTCAGTCTGTTCAGATTTTCCATTATTTTCATGATTTAATCTGTAAGGTTGTTTGTTTCTAGGAATTTATCCGTTTCTTCAAGGTTTTCCAATTTGTTGGTATATAATTATTCATAGTATTCTCTTATGATCCTTTGTATTTCTGTGGGATCAGTTATAACATCTTTTTCATTTCTTTTTTTTGTGGTACGCAGGCCTCTCACTGTTGTGGCCTCTCCCGTTGCGGAGCACAGGCTCTGGATGCGCAGGCTCAGCGGCCATGGCTCACGGGCCCAGCCGCTCCACGGCATGTGGGGTCTTCCCGGACTGGGGCACGAACCCGTGTTCCCTGCATCGGCAGGTGGACTCTCAACCACTGCGCCACCAGGGAAGCCCTGTTTTTCATTTCTGACTTTATTTATTTGAGATCTCTCTTTTTTTCTTGGTGAGTCTAGTTAAAATTTGTCAATTTTATTTATCTTTTCAAAGAAGCAGCATTGGTTTCATTCATTTTTTTTCTATTATCTTTTTGCACTCTCATTTACTTCTGCTTGATCTTTGTTATTTCCTTCCTTCTATTAACTTTGGGCTTTGTCTGTTCTTCTTTTTCTAGTTCCTTGGTGTGTAAAGTTGTTTGAGATTTTTCTTGTTTCTTGAGGTAGGCATGTATTACTATGAATTTCCATCTTAGAACTGCTTTTTGCTCCATCATAAGTTTTGATATGTTGTATTTTCATTTGTCTCAATGTATGTTTTGATTTTGCTTTTTATTTCTCTGTTGACCCATTTGTTGTTTAGTAGCGTGTTGTTTAGTCTTCATGTATTTGTGAATTTTTTAGTCTTCTGTTTGTAATTGATTTGGACTTTCATACCATTGTGGCTGGAAAGATGCTTGATATGATTTCAATCTTCTTAAAATTGAAACATATGATCTATCCTGGAGAATGTTCCATGTGCACTTGAGAAGTTGTGTGTTCTATTTGTTTTGGATGGAATGTTCTGTATATATCTAAGTCCATCTTGTCTAATGTGTTGTTTAAAGTTGATGTTTACTTACTGATTTTCTGTCTGCATAATCTGTCCTTGGTATAAGTGGGGTATTAAAGTTCCCTGCTATTATTGTATCGTTGTCTATTTCTCCCTCGAGGTCTGCTAATATTTGCTTTATATATTTAGGTGCTCCTGTATTTGCATAAATATTTACAAAGGTTATATCTTCTTTTTGGATTGGCTCTTTTATCAATATGTAATGCCCTTCTTTGTCTCTTATTACACCTTTTCTGTTAAAGTTTATTATGTCTGATATAAATATAGCTACCCTAGCTTTCTTTACACTTGCATTTGCATGAAATATCTTTTTTCATTCCTTCACTTTCAGTGTGTGTATATACTTGCATCTGAAGTGAGTCTCTTGTAGGCAGCATATAGATGGGTCTTGATTTTTTATCAATTCAGTCACTCTATATCTTTTAATTGAAGAATTTAATCCATTTACATATAAAGTAATTATTGATAGGTGTGTACTTACTGCCATTTTGTTAACTATTTTCTGACTGTTTTTTAGTTTCTTTGTTCCTTTCTTCTCTTGCTGTCTTCCTTTTTTGGTTGACAACTTTCTTTAACGGTGTGGTTACATTCCTTTCTCATTGTCTTTTGTGTATGTACTATAGATTTTTGTTTGGTAGTTACAGGGGGGCTTACATAAGAGCTTATATATATAAAACAGTATTTTAAGTCTATAACAACTTAAGTTTGAACACATTCTAAAGTTCTACATTTTTACTCTTCCATCCCAATGCTTTGTTTTTGACTTCACATTTTAGGTTTTTTTATTTTATGTATCCCTTAACTAATTATTGTATTTTCAGTTATTTTTACTAATTCTTCTTTTAAAATTCCTACTAACTTTATAAGTTTATATATATATTACTATATGTATAGTATATATATTTTTTAAGTTTATATATTAATATATAACTATGTATAAAACTTTATAGCTTTACTATATATTTATCTTTACCAGTGAGGTTTATATTTCTATATGTTTTCTTGTTACTCACTTGTACACTTTCTTTTTGGCTTTAAGAAGTCCTTTTCAGATTTCTTGTAAGGCTGGTTTAGTAATGATGAACTTATTTAGCTTTTGCTTGTCTGAAAACTGTCTTTCTCCTTCAATCTGAATAATAACTTTGTTGGGTAGAGTATTCTTGGTTAGAAATTTTTTCCCTTTCAGTGCTCCCTTATCGCTTGCAAAGTTTCTGTTGAAAAATCTGTTCATACTCTTATGGGGGTTCCCTTGTGCGTAACAAGTAGTTTTTCCCTTGATGCTTTTAAGGTTCACTCCTTGTCTTTGAGTTTTGACATTTTAATTATAATGTGTCTTGGTGTGGGTCTCTTTATGTTCCTCTTATTTGGAACTCTCTAGGCTTCCTGGATCGAAATATCTATTTCTTTCCCCAGGTTAGAAAAGTTCTTGGCCATTATTTTTTCAATAAATTTTCTGTCCTTTTCTCTCTCTTTTCTCTTTCTGGGACTCCTAGATGTTAGTCTGCTTGACGTTGCCACGTTAGTCTTTTAAGCTATTGCCACTTGTTTTCATTCTGTTTTCTTTTTGCTGCTCTATTGGGTGAAGTCCCCTGCCTTGTCTTTGAGTTTACTGATCCTTTTTTTCTGCTTCCTTTAGTCTGTTGTTAAACTCCTCTATTGTATTTTTCAGTTCAGATATTGTACTCTTAAGTTCTGTGACTTCTGTTTGGAACTTCCTTGAAGTTCTTACTTTGTTCATCTATTCTTCTCTTGAGTTTGGTTAACATCTTTATGATCATTACTTTTAACTCTTTATGAGGTAAATTACTTATCTCTGTTTCATTAATTTTTTTTATGTTTTATTTTGTTCCTTTGTTTGAAATGTATTTCTCTGTTTCTTCATTTTTCTTGACTTTGTGTTGGTTTCTACACGTTAGATGAAACAGCCACTTCTCCCAGTCTTGAAGAGTTGGCCTTGTGCAGGAGATGAATCTTACTGTTTAATCTTGCTCTAGCTTTTGGTTGTCTCCAAACTTTTGTGATTGTCTAAGAAGGCTATTTTATTTTTAATAGGTCTCAGTAGTTGAGGGTGTGCCAAGACCAGACAGTGTCCTAACTAGATTCAGGCTGATTGGAGGTCAGACCCTCAGACAACAGCTTTTAAAGAATGCAAATATACAGAGTTCTGCAGGACCACATGCATAAGCCCCACTGGCCCGCAGAGACAGGTAATCCGGAGGTGTTCCCTGGGCAGCAGTCACAAAAATCAGGGTTCCAGTTGCATACACAAGCTTTTTTCTGGGAGATGCAAGTGAGCTATAGTGAGGCAGAGGAAAAGTGCAAAGATGCTATCCACCTACCTACATTCCCTGAGAGCATCTCTATAGATTTTAGTTGTGTGCCAAACCTGAAACCTGCCCCTAGGCTGAAGCTCCAGAAGTAGCAACTAGGCTTCTCTCATGGAAAGGCTGGGGATGTGTTTCGGTCTGCTGTCTGTGCAATGCCCTGGGGATGGTAGCCTGCCAAAAACTGTCTCTTTGATTGTTACAGTGCCAGGGGACTCAGAAATGCAAGTGCCCCTGGCCATCAGAGCCAGGCAATCAAGGAGTATCCCTTGGATGGCATCTGCAAATACCAGGGACCCAGATATACCAAACACATATAATAGCTCCCCGCTGAGAGATGCTGGCTCTCTGGACTGTGGCAGAGGGACAGTGTATAGATAGTGCCCACCATCTGACATCTCAGGAAATGTTTACAGTTGGCCATTAGATGTGTGCTTAATTAGAAACCTGCCCATCAGGCTGTAGCTATGATGATAAGCTAATAAGCCTCTTTCCAGAAAGATTGAGCTCCTGGGACTGTTGCCTTTTGTTGTGCCCTGGGGGTGGTAGCTATTTAAGAACTCTTTCACTGTTGATTATAGTCCCATGGGATGCATGAGTGTAAACTCCACTGGCCACCAGAGCCAGGTGATATAGAAGTGTCCCCTTTCAGCAGCCACAAAAATCAGGGTACTAGAGAGGATATAAACTCCTTTCTGTAAGATACTAGCAAGCTGGAGTGAGGCAGAGGGAGAGTGAAAATATTGAATTCAGCAGCCTCTGTTATCATAGAGCCCCTCATTAGGTCCTTATAATGTGCCAAACCAGAAGCCTGCCCCTTAGGCCAAAGCTCTGGACAAGCACATAGGCCTCTTAAAAAAATGGTACTGATGAACCTAGTGGCAAGGCAGGAATAAAGACGTAGACATTCAGAACGGACTTGAGGACATGGAGGTGGGGAGGGGGAAGCTGGGGTGAAGTAAAAGTAGCATCAACATATATACACTAACAAATGTAAAATAGTTAGCTAGTGGAAAGCAGCAGCATAGCACAGGGAGATCAGCTCGGTGCTTTGCGATGACCTAGAGGGGTGGGATAGGGAGGGTGGGAGGGAGGCTCAAGAGGGAGAGGATATGGGGATATATGTATGCATATGGCTGATTCACTTTTTTGTACAACAGAAACTAACACAGTATTGTGAAGCAATTATACTCCAAAAAAGATTAAAAAAAAAACACTTCAAAAAAAAAAAAAAGACTGAGGTGTGTTTCAGTCTGCTATCTGTGCAATTCCCTGGGGGTAGTAGTCAGCCGAGAACTATCTCTACAATTGTTACAGTGCCATGGGACCCACAAATACAAGTCCCTCTAGTCTCCAGAGCCAGGCAATGAAGGGGCATCCCCTGAGTGGCAGTCACAAAAAAATGGATCACCAGACATGTGTAGAGGCTTCCTGCTGGGAGATATTTGTGTTCTGAAACATGGCAGAGAGAGAGTACAAAGATGCTGCCCACTGGCTGGACTGAGGCACAGGGGGAATGCAATGATAGCACTTGATAAAAAAAAGGAAAATGAAAAGAGGAAAAGCGAAAGAAAATTGAAAAATGAATAAAAGAGAAAAAGAAAAAAAAGAAAAAGGAAAATAAAAAGTGGGGAAAAAATAGATGGTACCTGCTGGCTTTAGTAAAGTAGCGAGAGAGTACAGAAGATGGCGCCTACCAGGTGGAGCACAGATGTGGCCCTCATGGGAAAGGAAAACAAAAAAGAAAACAAAAGGAAAAAAAATGGTGTCTGCTGGCTTTAGTAAGGCCTTAAGGCATCAAAAGAGTGGGAAGATGTCACCCACAAGCTTCTGTCCCTGGAGAGTATCCCAGCAGGCACCTGCCCCTTAGACAATTGCTTTAAAATTAGGAAATGAGTCTTTTTTCACATAAAGTCTGGGTACCTTTCAAAGGGCTGCTTCTGCACTGGATCCTAGAGTGGGTGAGTTTGTATGTGGGCCTTTTAAGGGATGTTCATCAGTTTACCACATGAGCTATGAGACCCATTGGTTGTCAAAGCAAGATGTTTTGGGCTCTCATCTCTCAGTTCCTGTTCTCAAAAGTTAGGGTGCCTGATTTGGAGTATTAACACTTTGCTCCTCAGGGAGAAGTTCTGGGTTTTGAGCTCCCTCCCAACTGTAGGTCACTGCACTGGGGTTTATGATGAGATTATGTCTTAAAATGTCCTTAGTGTTAATCTCTGAACTGAGATCTGAATGCAAGCCATAGACACTGGTTTGTCTATAGCATAGGATGAACAAAGGCCCCCTAACCACAGGATTCCTATTGTGCCTACACTTGCCTCTGTTTATGTGACATGTTATTAATTGTATCAAGCCCAACAAAGACCCCTGGAAAAAATTTTTTTTTTCAATTCAGAACTTTTAAACCATGTAATTTGTTGGCCCAAAATCTTGTAAAAGCATTTAACTCCTTGGACATCATCCCCATAAAATGGTTCATATACATTATGTTAAAACTTTTTGCTTCTGAAAAAACAAAACAGAACATGGTCTGAAAGGATACATGCACCCCAATATTCATTGCAGCACTATTTACAATAGCAAGACATGGAAGCATCCTAAATGTCCACTGATAAAAGAATGGATAAAGAATATGTGGTACATATATACAATGGAATATTACTCAGCCATTAAAAATAATGAAATAATGCCATTTGCAGCAACATGGATGGACCTAGAGATCGTCATACTGAGTGAAGTAAGTCAGAAAAAGAGAAATGTCATATGATATCCCTTACCTGCGGAATCTAGAAAGAAATGATACAAATGAACTTATTTACAAAACAGAAACAGGTTCACAGACTTAGAGAATGAACTTATGGTTACTTACTAGGGGGAAGGATCGGGGGAAGGGATGTTTAGGGAGTTTGGGATCAACATGTACACACTGCTATATTTAAAATGAATAACCAGCAAGGACCAACTGTATAGCACAGGGAACTCTGCTCAGTGTTATGTGGCAGCCTGGAAGGGAGGGGAGTTTGGGGGAGAATGGATACATGTATATGTATGGCTGAGTCCCTTTGCTGTGCACCTGAAACTATCACAACATTGTTAATCAGCTGTACTCCAGTATAAAATAAAAAGTTTTTAAAAAAGAAAACTTTCCTACCCACTTCCATGTGGTTTTCCTCTCCTTTGCCAGATGTGAAGTGGTTGCTCGGCCAGGTTTTAGGGTTTAAGAGGTAATTGTTCCATATATAGCAGTAAATTTAGTGTCTGTGGGAGGAGGTGAGTTCAGGATTTTCCTGTGTCTTCTTCATCTTGAACTGACACCAGTGTGAAGTTTTTAAATTACTAATTTTTTTTTTACTTGGTATAGGCCTATTTAAATTTTTTGTCTTCTTGAGTAAATTTCAGTAATTTGTGCCTTTCAGTAATTTCTGGAGTGATTCTTTTTCCACCATAACTTTTTAAATTTGATGGCATATAGTTTTCATAGTATTCTCTCATAATCTCCTGTATTTCTTAAAATGGGTAGCGATATTCTCTCTGTAATTCCTGATTTTAGTAATTTGAGTCTTCTCTTTTATTTTTCTTGATCAATCTAGCTAAATTTTTACCAATTTTATTGTTTTTTTTCAGGAACCAACTTTTGGTTTAGCTGATTTTTCTCTTCTCTATTAAATTTACTTCTGTTCAGTTTTTATCATTCCTTTCCCTCTGCTTACATTCATTTTAGTTTGTTCTTTTTCTTGTTTCTAAATACGGAAGATTAAGTTGTTGATTTAAGATCATTCTTTTTAAAGATTATTAACACACTTTATTTTTTAGAGAAGTTTTAGATTCACAACAAAATTGAGTGGAAAATACAGAAAGTTCACCACCTATTCCCTCTTCTTCCCCCATCCCACCCACAAGTTCTGCCACCACCAAAAAAGTGTGATACATTGGTTACAATCAATGAACCAATACTGATACATCATTATCAGTCAAGGTTCATAGAAGACCTAAGACCATATCCATGGGTCAGGAGATTTAATATTTTTAAGATATCGGTTTTCTACTAACTGACCTATAGGGTCAATACAATCCCAATCAAAATCCCAGCAGGCTTCTTTGTAGAAATTGACAAGCAAATTTGAAAATTCATATGAAAATTCTGATACCCTAGAGTAACTAAAACAACTTGAAACAGAGGAATGAAATTGAAAGACTAATTCTACCTGATCCTAAAACAAATACTTTCTTTCAATATTTTACAAGTATTCCTCTACTCCTTCTTGCTTACATTGTTTTTAATGAGAAATCTGCTGTTTTTCTTCTCCCTGTGTCTCTACATGACATGTCTCTTTAACTCTGGCTGCTTCTGAGATTTTCTCTTATCTCACATTTTGAGCAATTTGATTATGCTATGCCTCGATTTCATTTTATTCTTGTACTTGCAATTTGTAGAACTTATTGGATGTCTGTGTTTAAACTTTTCCTTAAATTTGGAAAATTTTTGTTCATTATTCTACAAGTCTTTTTTTCTGTCCTCCTCCCCCTTCTCTCTTTTGGGGACTCCACACATATATATTAGGTCACTTGAAGTTGCTCACAGCTCATATTTTTTAAACAGCTCTATCCAGTTATAATTTACATGCCAAAGAATTCAAGAAAGTATATAATTCAGTGGTTTTTAGTATGTATCTCTGTAAATTGATATGATAGTCTAAAAACATTGAGCTCTGATATTCTAAAAACATTGAGCTGTGTTTATTTTAAAAGTATTTTTCTGTGTGCTTCATTTTGGATAGGTTGTTTTCTTCTGTTTTCAAGGTCACTAATTTTTTTTTCTTTTGCAAAATGTAATCCACAATAGTCTCATCTATTGTATTTTTCATTTCAGACATAATAGTTTTCATATCTAGAAGTTTGATTTAGGAATTTTAAATATCCTCTATCGCTCTACTTAACTTTTTAAGCATATGATTTAAAACATATAATAAGTTATAATGATTATTTTAATAACCTTGTTTTCTATTTATAACATCAGTTCTGCATCAGTTTTAATTGGTTAATTTTTTTCTTATCATTATTTATCTTGTTTTTCTGATTATAAATTATAAAATTCAGCTTTTGGATGATGAATATTTTCACATTTTTGTAAATATTTTTCTGCTATTTTTCTGGGATTTAGTTAAGTATTAAGAACAATATGATCTTTTTATTTTTGTTTGTTTGTTTTTAAGGTTTTGTTTGGTGGGATCAGAAAAGCTTTTAACCTAGAGCTAGAATAACTTAGACAAAATCCTCATGTGGGCCATCTACCCAGTGGCCCATTTATTATGAAGTTTTTCCATGCTGAGTGGTGGGAATAGGTATATTCATGGTCTTGAATGATCACAAGTATCATTTCTTCTAATATTTTAGGGTGATTCTTTCTCCACTCTTGGGTATTTTTTTCATATTCATGCCCTGATTAGTATTCAGCTAAATATTCCAGGGGGACTCTCTGCAGATCTCTGATATTTTCTCTATATGCATCTCTCTCATCCTTGGTACTCTTTCCTGCAAACTCTGTCTTACTCTCTTCAGACTCCCACCTCTGATATTCACATCAGGGATTCTTCCAAGTTCCATCTGATTTCCTCCTTCCTGTATTGCTGCCTAGAAACTCTCTCAAAGCTTTAACTTGGAGGTAACCATAGCATGCACCCCATTTGTTTTCTTCCATCAAGGATCACTGTCCCTCATTACTTGATGGCCAGTGTCTTCAAAACCTTTAGCTTTTGTCCAGTTTTTTGGTTGTTTCAGTCAGGAAGGTAATCAGGTCTCTTTTCTTCAGTTTTGGCCAGAGACAGAAGTGTCCTCTTCATTGATTTTTACTGGAGCTTTTACTTGAATAATATGAAATTGGACTACATGGTGAGAAGCATAAAAGCAATTAATAAACCTCCAATTTTTCATAGTATTTTATTCACTTATCTATATCAGAATAAAATTACTTTTTACGTTTATAAAGAAACTATATTACTTTTGTTTAAAAAAAAAACCTTATACTTTGAGTCAGTCTGACTCAGCCAGTCAGTCACAGCCTAAAAAATCGTGACTAATATCAGTCTCACATTTAAAAAATTTTCATCAAAACTCATCAACTTCATTTTTCATGTTCCTCAGTAGTAGCTGTTAATGCTCTCTGACTACAAAAACAAATGATATGTATGCATGATGAAAAGCAAATTAGTATTTTCTACTCAGTCTGAAATAATATACACTCTAGTCTATGCTGTTCAGTAGGCCCAACACCTACTGGTCACAGTTAGGTCTTTTAAAAATACTTTTATTCTAGTATTAAACATTTTGATTAGAACTTTTATGTCATGAGCTTTTCAATAACCTTTGTTTTTTAAAGAAATAAATGTAACATTAAACTCAGCAGTAGCTGGCCTAGATGCTAAAATGATGATACAATATTTATATTATATTAAGAAGTGTCCTTTATAATGCAATTCACTTTTTGAGCATTTGTCCATATATTAACATTGCTGGGTGACACTGAAGCCCTTTCTATACTTCATATTCAGCAATTTAAGCTTTGGCTCAATCTGTGTAGGCAGTGACTGGAAGGAATTTTCAGATGCTGATGGGTTGTTGGGAAGACAGGGACTTATAAAAGAAGAAAAGGATGGAAGCTAGGTCACTGTTCATTCTGTGTACTGAAGATTATGCTAAATCAAAAGAAGTTGCTATATGTCTGACCTCTACATAGAGACAGAGATAAACCTTAAAATTTTATTTTATTGTTGAAACCTGAAAATTAAAATCAAGAATGATAAAGGCAGGCCTAGACTAACATTCAAGAAAAAAATTCGTGTTTCTTAATCATCTTTGGTTATCTCTTGCAATGCCATCAAATTTATATAACAGAGAGGTGCACAAAGGTCATTTGCTTAAATTTTAATTGGAGACTTATGAACATATCTCTAATTTTTTCATAGTATATATAAATGATGATTTAAAAATTGCTGAAATATGCTCTTTTTATTGAGCTAAAATTAAATGTTTCATTTCTAAAAGGGGCCAGAATGTAGAAAAAATTTTGCTTTAAATAGTGATCAAGTATTAATAGATCATTTCATATTTAACACATAGAAATAAATTGCCTTTCTCTTAAACATGTTTTATGTTGATCAAAGTTTTGATGGTTGAACTGCATTTTATATTTAGGCCTTAACGTTGGGTATATTTAAAGTTAAAATAACTTTATTTATAACAGTTCCTTGAGTTTATTGAATAGTTCACACACTGATTCAATATTCCTTTGCTTTGGTACATGGGTGAGTGTTATTCTACAGTTGATCATTTATAAACTTGTTTTTTTGTATTTCCTGACAGTGTTTAGTAATTTTATCTGTAGAAGACTCATATACTACATACTAGTTCTTAATTTCTCATTAAATCTCTTTATTAATTCAATGTAGGAATTTAAGAATTTCAGCATTAACTTGAGAGAGTTTATTATTTTAAAAAAGACACCTTAAAGAGGAAACAATTCCATATGTCTTTTGTCTTGTTTTCATTTCTTGTGTTTCTTTGATGCCATGAGCCAGTGCTGGCTCTCTGAGAGCCAGACACAAAATGAGAGTGACATGTTGAACACATGGATATCAAGGATGTGGTTACCTTAGCAACAGGAAACATATTAAAGCCTTCAGAACTTCCATTCCTACTCCTGGGACATTTCAGAGTTTCAGATACTGTAAATACTGGTGAATATGACGTCTATAAAAGACAGCACAAACATTAAAGTATTATAATGTAAAAATGATCCAAATTTTCTCACAGGACCAAGTTAGTGATTTATAATTCACTCCCTCCCTGAGAACAGTTTAGTGGTGGTCTAAGCCAAAGGAGGAACAACACTTCTAGACCTTATATTCTATAAAAGTAGAAGCTACATTAAGTTTCATGGATTTACACACATCCATAGAATTTGAAATTCTTAGGTTTTGAAAGATTTGTTAGATTAACATTAATTTTAATTCCTTTTTGAGTGATAAAGTGCATTAAGATTCTGAATTACTATAGAAATGACATTGGGAGGATCCTCCATAGAGATTAGAGACTTTCAAAAATATAGTGAAAGTAGGTTTGCTCTTATAGATAATTGAGCTATGAGAATTTGATCTGTCACTGGAGAAGAAGGCCCTTCTGAAGTTTTGCCAAAATAAAAATAACATTTCTCTTTAGCAACCAAATGCTGTCTTCATCACTACTGGCCACCTCAAAAAAGTCCTGTTTGTGTTTTAATGCTAATAATGGGAAACATTCTAAATCAATCTATCGATTTTTTACCAAATTAATTTATTACTTTCTCTTGATGATACTCTTCTTTGTCATTATATCTGTGCTTTCCTCTAGTTGAAAAATCTAATAGTACTTTTCCATAGGGAAAATCTCTCTCTCTCTCATATTCTCTTTACCCCTTTCTATTTAGCTGATTGTATATTAAATTGTCCATGCTACTCACACACATGAAGTCAATTGACCCTTTTTCTCTGTGAAAAAGCATTTGGTTCTTAAATTTGTTAAACAGTGTGGTATGTTTGAACCCTTGATTTCTCATATTACTTGCATTTTAGCCAACCTCTTCATTGTTAGAAGACTCAATGATGAATCAACTATGATCTAGCACTTTTTGACAAGTCTGTATGACAAATAACACCTAATATCTCAGACAGAGTTTACATGCTCACTTTCTATTCATCTAAACTTTTTGAGTTTGAACCTTAGAGAAGTTAAATCATCTTAAAGCAAAGACCTAGGATCTATTATCCCAACTCACGTCATAAATCTCTTCACTGATTTATGACTTACTGTTATGTTATGCTATCAGGATTTATGGAAGATCAATACAAGAATCACCTACTTGAAATATGGTCTGTGTCTTTACAAAACTTAACTTCAAAATTTTAGCCACTGTTATATAAGAAATCATACAATAGATTTTTTTCTTAATTAACATTCAGAAATTTTCATCTCTGTCAATTTATTTGTGTATTTCTTTTGTCAGAAAATGACAGCTGAATAAATCAATATGTCTTTTAAAAAATTTTAGCACTCAGGAATTATAAACAGTTTGGCGAGCTGTGATATCACTTGTTGAGTATATACTATATATCAGACCCAGTTCTAAGTATCTTATGCATATCGACTCTAGGTCTCAAAACTACCCTGGGAGATTGGAACTATTCTTATCTCCATTTTACAGAGGAGGATACTGGGGTAAAAAGAGGGGCACACATGTTGTAAGTAATGGAGGCAGGACCCAAATTAAGACAGCGTGACTCTTGGGATTGTTTTTTTAATGACCAAGCACCTGCCTCTGAGGTAGTGATGAAGTGAGCCTGCTTCCTCTTTTCTCCTTATGTCTATGTTTGACAGGCACCATAATAAGAATAGAGGTTCTGAAAGCCCTGTTTCTGAACCAGCAGAAACATCATGTGGGAACTTGTTGGAAATGCAAATTCTTAGGCCCCAACCAAGACCGCCCAAATCAGAAACTTGGGGGTGGGGGTCTGCAATGAATGTTTCAGCATACGCTCCTGAGATCTCTGCTGCACTTAAATGTCTAAAAACCACTGGCAGTAAGAAA